>NC_133659.1:247610145-247847645 GCF_037893015.1 Macrotis lagotis
ACTTTGACAAATATATTTTTCTGTATTTATTGTACAATTTTAAAATTATTTTTCTTATTAATATGGTAGATGATATTTATAGTTTTCCTAATATTAACCCAATTATTTCTAAATAAAACCTGGTCATGATGTACAATATTTTTAATGTTTTCTAAAAAATGATCATTTTGTTAAATTTTGATCTTGCTTCTCTTTTGTCTCACTCCTAACTTCCTTTTCCTTCTCTATATCTAGTAAACAGAACTGTCAGGCTTCAAAATCCCTATTCAGTATCCTGTAATTTACTGTCCTTGTTTCATGTTACTGGGTAGTCTTCTGTTCACACTAAATCAAACTTCTATGCTTAAGGCATCTTAAAGACCTGCTCTGAGAGTTTCTTGATCAGGAATAGTCTTTTGTCTCTTTTGACTCTTCTTTGGTCAGAAGACTACATAGTCCTCCTTCTATCCAAAGTTGCCTAGAATCTGGTGCTGGATATGTTTTTCTTCATAAATGGGATTTCATTATTTGTAATGTTGAATTTTTTGTCCCCTTTGGGGTTTTCCTGGCTAAGGCACTGGGGACCCATGGGATTTCCCTGATCAGGGTTCTATGTGGTGTTTCATTTTCTCCTGGATCTTACCTATTAGGTAGACTGTTGCCTTCCATCACTTTACTTCTGTGGTTTCTCCTATTAGACTATTAGATGGGTTTTTTTAATTCCCTAGCTTTTCTTGTGTAGTGTTGCTCTAGGTTTCTAATCTGTTTTCTTCTGTTTTTACTGCTCCTTTGACAGGACTTTATTTCTATTATATAATATCTACTTTTTTTGGTGTGGTTCTGGGTGGGATGAAAAATCTTACTGATGTTTTCTATTAGATATCTTAATCTTTGTTTAATCTACTATTCATTCTTTATTATTGTTGGAGAAAAAGTGGGAAAACTGGACTCCTGTGTCAGTACCAGTTGGCCATCTAGATGGATACTCTTAATGATCTCTTCAATGTTCAAACTGTAGAATGCCTTATTTCACTCCTCATCCTTCTTAGTCATTTCTGTATTTGATATTTTGACCATCTCCTTTTAGAAATACTTGTTTTCCTGAGGTTTTCTCTCTCCTTTACCTCTTAATTATATGAAGTTTCTCAATCTCCTTTTCCACATTATCAGCCACTTTTATATGAGGAATGGCTTTATTACTACTTTTATTATATTTTTATAATATTTCAAACTACTTATTTTAAATTTAAATTTAAATATTTATAATATTTTAAAAATATTTTTGATTTGAACTCATTGCCCTCTCTGGTTGAATAATAAAGCTGAATGCATTGACAGAAGCTAGGGAATGATGGATTTGAGTGCATATAAACCCAGATGGGACCCATTTTGTGAGTTGGACTCTATATTTCAATGAGGTATTCTCATTAAAAAAAATTAAGGGTGGCTAGGTGGGGCAGTGGATAGAGCACCAGCCCTGGAGTCAGGGGTACCTGAGTTCAAATCCTGCCTCAGACACTTAATAATTATCTAGCTGTGTGGCCTTGGGCAAGCCACTTAACCCCATTGCCTTGCAAAAAATAAAATAAAATAAACAGAATACAATAATTTAAGACCCATCCCTATTCCAGTGTATTTGACTTTATTAGTCAGGTAAAAGAAACAATTAGTGGTGTAGTGGATAAAGCATCGGTCCTGGAATCAGGAGGACCTGAGTTCAAATCCCACCTCAGTAACTTAATCATTACCTAGCTGTGTTATCTCTGACAAATCACTTAATCCCACTGCCTTGCAAAAACTAAAAAAAAAAAAAAGACAATTAGTTCCAAAGAAAAGCATTTAATGAGCTAGAGTAGCAAAAATATTGCCCTTTTTTCAAATGAGATAAGATATACAGGGGACAGACTTTTAATGAGATAAAATAGAAAGAAAAGTAAAAATAAAATATTGCCCCTTTTAAATGGGATAAGCTGTATGGAGGACAGACTGTGCGTTATTTTGATGTATACCTTCATGTGGACAATCTCACCATTTTTTTCCTCACAGTTGTCTTAGAGGAAAGGAAAGCCAAAGGCTTGAAAATACTAGTTAATGTATCCAAAAGTCTTATTAGAGGAAACAATATGTGAATAAATGTCATTGATGACTTTTTTTTTAATTGCTGAGCTCAAGGAAGCATGGGGGGCGGGGCGGCACGGCCCCTGCCTTACCCTGCTGTTGGACTGGTCCGGCTCTCCCCTCCTGGGAATGGCCAGGGATAGTGAGGTGAGGAGGGATCCTAGATAGCTGTGCTCTGTCCGCGCCGCCGCAACGGGCTTCAGAGCCTGGGTCCGGGCTGGCCCAGTGGCCGCGGGGTGCGGGCCGCTTGCTGCGGCTCAACGTGGGCGGCTGGTACTTTCTGACCACCTGGCAGACCTCGGGCCAGGAGCCCAAGTCTCTGCCCTGCCACCTCTGCTTCCAGGAGGACCCGGAGCTGGACTCCGACAAGGATGAGGCTGGAGCCTCTCTGATTGACCAAGAGCCCATGTACTTTGGTCCGATCCTAAACCACCTCCATCAAAGGAAACTCATCATCGATAAGTAATTGGCAAAAGAAGGTGTCCTGGAACAATCGGAATTTTACAACATTGCCTCCCTTGTGTGCCTGCTTAAGGAGAGGATACGGGTCAATGAAATCATAATCTCCCAAGACCCAATGAGACAGGTGTACAGAGTTCTGCAGGAGCAAGAGGACAGACTTAGCCAGATGGTCTCCACCCTGTCTGATGGGTAGAGATTTGAACAGTTAATAAATATTGGAACTTCTGATAACTGTGAAAATGAGGATCAGATTGAATTCCTCTGTGTGGTCTCCAGGGAGCTAAAGAATGACTCTACTAATGATATGGTTATAGAGCCTAGTGAGAAGCCACTTCAGGAACGAGGATGTGAACAACCATCTGAACACCACTGAAGTCCTGGACATCAAGAAGGCAGTCCAGCACACCATCTCTCCAAAGTTCAACCTTGCTCTTGAGCAGTAACCACTTTGGAGCAAAGCAAAACTGAACCTGCTCAAAACCAAAGGAATCCTCCCTTGCTTTAGGAAAATATAAACATCAATTTAAAAAAAAAAACCAAAACAGATATCTAAAGAGTTCTTTTTTTCCCCAGTAATCTGCCTGTATTTTCTTAGCTGGAGTTGTAATCAGTCTTTCCAATAGGTGTGCCAGGTTCCTAGTTGGCGCCTTTACCAGGATCTGGGAGAAAGGGGGGACAAGGACATAGAGAGACAACATGTAAGATGACATAATTCCCACATGGGCTTGTCCTGTTCTCATTCTCATGTTCACTTGGTTGGAAATTTGTTGCTACTGATATCACTCTCTTCTTTCTTCCCCCTCTCCCAATGCCCTCCCCTATTTCTTCCTACTGGTACAGCAGATGCTAAGAAATAGGGCACAGATTGATGAGACACCCCCTGCCATTTCTTCAAACCAGTACAGCAGATGCAAATAAATCTGGCACAGACTGACAAGAGACTGAACCCCACCCTCCACCCCCAAGCAGGTACCACAGAAGCAAAGAGATCTGGCACACATTGACAGGAAAACAATTTTTATTTTTAAAAGAAAATTGATTTTAGACCTGGAAAGATTTCAGTTTCCCAATATTGGAATGGGTTTCTAAATAAATTTGAGGAGACTTATATCATGAACTTAGACACTGGGATTAAAAGATGAAAAAAGAAAAAAGCAATCTATAGTGAAAGGAGTACTTTTCCCCCTTTTATGAGCTGCCAGATGAAAAAAAAGAAAAGGAAAAAATAACTTTTTTGGGTGCTGGAAAGTTATTAACAAAGTTCCCCTGTGGTGCTTATTCAACTTTATTTTTGGGGTATATATATATATATATATATATATATATATATATATATATATAATCATTTGTTTTTTTAAAGGTGTAAAGTGTGTGAAACATGATGCTAGTGCAAATGAAATGCTAGGAGAAAGGTTTTTTTAGGAGATTAAAAAATTCATAGGTTGCAGCTCAGGGAAAAGCAGACATGTTAATAGTAGAAGGTGATAATTTCTGAATTCTTATTTCAGTGCACCCACCAGACTTTCACTGTTGAAGATGTGTTTTATTTTAAATAATTTGCTATTACTTTCCAAGATTTTTAGCCAAAAGTCACATATGAAAATATAGGCTAAAAATCTGTGTACATTTAGGAAATCTTAGTATTTGTGCTTTTGTATTTTATAACATGGATCACTTGGCAAATTTAGTTTCTCACTTACCTGTACCACTTTGAATATTCTCTGACTGACAAAACCACTATATCCCAAGAAACTCCCTATTGAGATAATTTAATCATCCTGTAGGATTTCATAAGCCTTTGTAGTCAAACTCATCACCACCCTCTGCTTCTGATTTGATGGTGGAACTATGAACTTCAAGCTTCCAGTTGAGAAAGCAGAGCTGAAAGATCCCTCATTTCTCACTTGACTGCACTACTTTGGTACTTCTCTGATTGGTTTCACCACCATGATACAGGAGGCTCATTATTGGGAAGACAAATCATCTCTCACCTCATTCACTACTTTGGGAAATCTCTGACTGACTTCTCTGCCATGGAGGCTTCATGAAGGGTACCTATCCTTTCCCTCTAACTTTTTAGTTTTTAATTTTGTGTTACCTTCTTAATGAGATTTTAATTTCCTTTGGGAAGAGATTGCCTTTTTTTTTGTATACACACATACATATATATATATATATATATATATATATATGTATATATATATAATGATCTTAATACTTAGCACCTGGTACATAATAGACTTGTTGATTATTAAGTAGGGGCTCTGGAAAATTCTGTTAGTGTATTTTACATGGTTGGCTCTAAATAAATGTTGACTGAGCTTTATAAAAATGAAGTGGTGAGTGAAAGAAGGTAAAATCCATAGTTGGTTAGAGATTATGGAGGAGAAAACTTCAATCAGTGAGGATTACTTGATAGGAGAGAAAAGGGGACATTAGGAAGAGATTCAAATTTGGTCATAGGACCCAAAGCAAAGAGTTGAAAAGTTCAGGCTTGTTTGTTTGTTTTTTAATTTTGTACCTGATTGTCAATTGCTTTTATAGCTTTGAAATCAGTACAATCTTTTTGAAAATGTCCCTAAAAGCTTGTATCACTTGTTTATTCCTAAGGGTATAAATGAAAGGGTTCATTACTGGTGCTACTGAGGTTGCAAGTACTGAGACAACCTTATTTAAAGCCACCCCTTCTTTTGCAGAAGGCTTGATATAGATGAAGATGCAGGTTCCATAAGTCATGGAGACAACAATCATATGGGAGGAACAAGTGGAGAAGGCTTTTTTCCTTTGTTCAGCTGAGGGAAATCTCAGTATAGTCTTGACAATACTGGCATAATACAAAACCACTAACACTAAAGTGATGATAAGTGTCAACACAGAAGAGGCTAAAATCATTCTATCTAGAAACTGTGTATCAGAGCATGCAATCTTCAGCAAGGGTGCTGCATCACAGCACAGTGGTCAATGATATTGGAGTCACAGAATTCTAGCTCAAGAGCCACACCAAATGGTGAAAGGATGATTATCAAACCAGTCAGCCAACAGCCCAAGAGAAGCTGGTTACAGACTCTTTTGTTTATGATGGTTGCGTAATGCAGGGGTTTGTGGATGGTTACATAGCGGTCATAAGACATGGCAGCCAAGAGAAAAAATTCTGAGGCCCCAACAAGGACACCTAAAAATAATTGAGTGAAACATGCATTATAGGACACAGTATAGTCTCCAGTTGACATATTGTACAGGAATTTGGGAATACAGATAGTTGTGAATGACAATTCTAAGAAGGAAAAGTTCCTAAGGAAAAAATACATGGGGGTTTTAAGGTGTGGATCCACCAAAGTGAGGGTAATGATGGTCAAGTTCCCAGTTACACTCAGAAAGTAGCTCAGAAACAGAAAGATAAAAAGCAGCACCTGCAACTGTGGATCATCTGTCAATCCCCAAAGGATAAATAATGTTATCCCAGTATGGTTTGTCATTTCTGCCTCAGATTTTTGATGAACCTGTGAGAGACAGAGAGAAATATTGGATCCAAAAAGAACCATCATAAAATATCAACAACACCTTCTGGATTTAAGTGCTCAGGAGTCACTTATTTTTTTGTTTGTTTCACTGGCTAAATAAAAAGTCATGCCAACATTGTGTTATTCTCAATAACTTTTGACTATGTATCAACTACTGAGCATTTCATTTTTGTAAAGAATTTTGTCACCAATCTTTTTTTTTCCTTTTTCCTGAGTGTCTTGCTTCCATCACTTTCTTTCTAAATCACTTTTACTCTGTATTGTCTGAAAACCTTGGAATTCCTTTTCTTTTCCTACCATAGTCATTTCCATATACACCTTCTTCACTTAATCCCTTTGTGACCTAGAAATAAAAGTTAAGCAAGATCATCACAGTCACCACCAATGATGGTGTATGCAAAATGCAATTTATGTTCACATAGCACATTTTCAGCCATTCCCCGACTACCAAATGCTCACTTCATATTCTCTTCACTACCTCAGAAAGTACTTACTACTGACGTTTCGATTACATACGTAGTCCCTACATCTGTCTTTGAGTTCCTTTATATATATATATATATATATATATATACATATATATGTATATATATATATATACATATATATGTATATATATACATATATATGTATATATATATATATACACATATATTTATATATATATACACACTCAGTAGTGAGCTGACTTTCTCAAAGACTATGCATAGTTTCATCACATTTCTCAGAACTTTTCAAATTGATTTTTGGACAATTTTGACCAATCTTTTTTTTAAATTAATTTTTATTAAAGATATTATTTGAGTTTTACAATTCCCCCACCACCACGGGAAGCAGTCTGTCAGTCTTTACTTTCTTTCCATGTTGTACCTTGATCCAAATTGGGTGTGATGAGACAGAAATCATATCCTTAGAGAAGAGACAAGAATTCTAAGAAGTAACAAGATCAGACAATAAGATATCTGTTTTTTTCCAAATTAAAGGGAATAGTCCTTGAACTTTGTTCAAACTCCACAGCCCCTTATCTGGACCAATCTTTATGCCAGAAAAAGTACTTTAGTGTGTTTGTTTTTCCAGATCATTCCAGTTGTGTAATTTCATCTGTATTTTTTTTAACCATTGGCAGTATATGAACTGAGTTAGCTAAAATTTCAGAGTTTTAATGAGTTGTTTTAATTTGAATTTATTTTATTGAATGTGTAATAGCATTTTTGATACTTATTGCTAATTTTCAATTCTTATCATTTGAACTGCTGGTTAAACATAGGAAATGGTTCTTCACTAACTGGTTCCATGGGGAATTTAGTGCATTCATGCAACTCCTCTAAAACTCTCAACTTCATATACTACCTCTGGTCTTCCATCTCTATAATAAAGCCAGTTTCTATATAAATAGACCATATATCCTTAGCATTGCTCTAGGTCCTTTTGGTTTATGCTTGAGTAGTCTCTTCTCTAAAGGTGACTTAAGATGCTCTTAAGAGCATCACTGATATCTGTTCATGATTTATCTATTATAAACAAGACAGTACTGAAATGTTCTGGGAGAGAAGAGGGAAGGACAGGAGAAATCAGGGCTGGGAATTAGAGCAACAATAAATGTGGAGTTTGAAATCTTTGTGGAGTGGTTTTCTAGGGTTGAGTCAAGAAGGTGCTGCAAAGATAGAAGATCCATGAGCTTTTCTGGAAATATCTTTTAAAGAAACTTTTAAGCAGATCCTAAAGTGACAGAATTCAACAAAGAACAAGAACAAAAATAAAACAAACTAACAACTTTTCAGTGATCTGTATTGGAGGAATATCAAGAAAAGGTCTGTCTCACTTGGATAAAAGGGTAGTTGGAGCCCAGGGTAGGTAGGGGAGCAGTGAAACCAACAAGGGACTATTGGCCATAGTGCAGCTCTCGTCCTTGCTCAGCAGGCCAGTGATAGAGCAGAACAGCAGTGAGGGTCCCAACCTGAGTTTGGAGAATAAGATTCAAGCACAAAAAAGTTGGTGTGGCACTGGTTTGCTCCCTAGCCCAGGGAACAAATCACACAACCCAAAAATGCCAGAGTGGAAAGCTAAGGACCAGCTCCCTGGCCCTTAGCACAAAAAGTTTAGGACTGTATATCCTATGCCTAAAATAATGTTTTAAACAAGGCTGCTAACCATAGAAAATTACTCTTTGAATAGAGATGATAAAAATGCCATTTCAGAAGAGGAAAGCAGTGAAAAAATGCCTATATGGGAAGCCTCAAAGGCATTTATGAATTGGTTTCATATCCAAAAAGACCTCTTTGAAGAGTTCAAAAAGAATTTTCTAAATCAAAGAAGTCAATTGAAGAAAATACAACCATAAGATTTGAATTGGACAAATGCAAATTAACGATACTTTGAGACCCCAAGATTCCTTCAAAAAAACCCAAAAGATTGAAAAAAATGGAAAAAAATTGCAAAGTACCTCTTAGGAAAATGGCTGACCTGGAAAACAGATCAAGAAGAGATAACTTACAAATTATTGATCTACCACAATAAGTAAAAGAACCTTGTGAATATGTTTCAGGAAATTATCATGTATAACTGCCCTAATATCTTAGAACAGGAAAATAAAATCCTCCTTGAAAGTATCCATCAGTCATTCCAAGTAAGATTATAGACAAATTCCTGAATTCTCAGATAAAGGAGAAAATACTGCAAGCACCCAAAGAGAAACAATTTAAATTCCAGGGAACCACAGTCAGGATAACATACAATTTACCACCTTGAATATTAAAGGATCAGAGGACCTGGTGTAAGATATTCCGGGGGGGGGGGGCAAAGGGGCATGGATTACAATCAAGAATCAACTGCCTTGCAAAATTCAGTGTTTTCTGTCAGGGGAAAAGATGGATTTTCAATAAATAGAGAATTTTCAAACTTATCTTATAAAAACTGAACAGAAAATTTGAACTACAAATACATGACCCAACAGCTGCATATAAGGGAAAATAGAAAGAAAAAAAATGTTAGTAAGGCTAAACTGTCTACATCCTTACATGGGAAGATAATAGTTGTAACTCTTGAGAACTGTGGTTCTCTTAGGATAGTTGAAAGGAGCATACTTAGACAAAGGATGTGGATATAACTTGATTATTATGTGAGAATGCTCATTGCTCTTGAGAACTGTACTTCTATCAGGACAGATGAAAGGAGTGTATCTTTATAGAGATTGTGGGTCAAAGATAGCTGAAAAAAATTAAGACATTAAAAAAGGATTAGATTACCCTTGGAGAAGGAGGAAGCACTAGAAGATTAGCATATGAAGAGGCCAAAGGAATTATTATTATAGTAGAACTAAAAAAGCTAGATAAAAGAACAAATTAGAAATTTTGAAAATCAAAGGAAAAAAATAAAACTGCAAGCAAGAAACTAATAAATAAAAACTATGATGTTTATTTTAAACAATAAAAAAGGTAAGTCTTTGGATAATTTGATTAAAGAAAAGAAGAAAACCAAATTACCAGAAATGAAAGGGGTGGATTCACCAATAATGAGGAGGAAATTAAAGTAATAATTCAGGATAATTTTGCTCAACTGTTTGCCAAGAAATCTGAAAATATAAGTGAAATGGATGAATATTTGCAAAAATATAAATAGCCCAGATTTACATCAGATAAAAAATACTTAAATAACCTGAACTTAGAAAAAAGAAATTTAAAAAGTCATCAATAAACTCCCCACAGAAAAAATATTCAGGGCCATATGAATTTACAAGTGAATTCCACAAACATTTAAACAGCAAGTAATTTAAATTCCATATAAAGTATTTGAAAAAATAGGTGGAGTCCTGTCAAATTCATCTTATGACACCAAGATGCTGTTGGTATCTAAACCAAGAGAGTCAAAACAGATAGAAAATTATAGATCAATCTCCCTAATTAGTATTGATGTAAATATTTTAAAGAAAATTAAATAAAATTATGACAAGTTATTATTAGGATAATATCCTATGATCAGGTTAGGATTTAGTTAAGTATGCATAGATGATTCAATATTAGGAAAACTATCAGCATAATTTACCATCTCAACTAAAAATAATAGAAATTATATATTTCTCTCAATACTGAAAAGAATGTTTGACAAACCAGAAACTACATAAACACAATTTCCAAATACTTTTCACACAAATAAAATCACATCTAAGCAACTGGAAAAAATGTCAATCTCTCATGGGTAGGCCAGGGTAAAATAATAAAAATAACAATTTAACTATATTAAATAGCGTATTCAGTGCCATGCCAAACAATCTAGCAAAAATAATTTTATAATGCTAGAAAAATGATAAAAGTAATCTGAAGAACAAGGTCAAGTATATCAAGGGAATTAATGAAAGAAAAACTTAAAGGAATGTAGTCTAGTCATACAACATCTAAAACTATATTATGAATTAGCAGTCATCAAAACTGTCTTGTACTGGCTAAGAAATAAGAGAAGTAGATTCTTGGAATAGATTAAGTACCAAAAACCCCAGTAATAAATGACTGTTGTAATCTTCTGTTTGGTAAACCCAAAGACACTACCTTCTGGGATATTTGACAAAGCTTCTGTGAAAACTGTAAAGTAGTATGGCATAAATTAGGCATAGATCAGCATCTCACACCCTATACCAAGATAAAGGTGAAATGGTTACAAGATTTAGACTTAAAAGGTGATACCTTAAGCCAAATACTACAATAGGGAATAGTTTATCTCTGATATGTATGGAGAGGGGAGTAGTTTATGACCAAAGAAGTGATACAGAACAAAATAAGTTGCAAATTGGATAATTTTTTCCACATTGAATTTAAAAGTTTTGCACAAATAAATCCAAATGAAAGCAAAATTAGAAGGAATGTAGAAAGATGGGAAAAATTTTTCACAGTATTTCTAATAAAGACCTAATTTCTAAATATATAGAGAGAACTGAGTCAAATTTGTAAGAATACAAGGCATTCTCCAGGTGATAAATGGTCAAAATATATGAACAGGCTGTTTTCAGATGAAAAAATGAAAGCTACCTAGAGTCATATGAAAAAAATGCTCCAAACCATTATTGTTTAGAGAAATACAAATTAAAACTTCTCTGAGATAACTATGTTACACTTATCAGACTGACTGGGATACTAGTACACTGTTAGTGGATTTGTGAATCTTCCTAACCATTTGGAGAACAATTTGAAACTATGCCCAAAGGGTAGGTAATAAAGTGTGTATATGCTTTCAATCAACAATAACAAAGATGTCATGAAAATGAAGAAAAGATCCACATGTTAAAATATTTATTGCAGCTCTTTTTGTAGTGGCATAGAATTAGAAATTGAGGGGATGATGAGCAATTGGAGAATGGCTGAATAAGTTATGGTATATGAATGAATGAGAGGGTTCTTTTGCTCTGTAAGAAGCAATACGTGGCCTAACTTCAGAAAAGCAAGGAAAGACTAGCATGAACTGATGCTTTGTGAAGTGAGAACAGGAGAACATTGTCCATATTATCAGCAGCACAATTGTGCAATGATCAACTATGATGGAAACAGTTCCTCTCAGTAATTCAGTAAGCAAGGACTATCTGAGAGACAAGTTATGGGAAATGCCATCCACATTCAGGGGAAAAGGAAAACTGGATTCTGAATGCTGAGCAAAGAATTCCATGTTTATTTTAAAAATTTTTTATGCTTTTTTATCTCGTGATTATTTCTTCCACTTAGTTCTAAGTCTTCTTTCACAAGAAGACTATTATGGCAATAAGTTTAGTACAATCGTACATGTACAACCTATGTAAGATTATTTAGTGCCATGGGGATGGAGGAGAGAAGGCAGAGTGGTAGAAAAATTCAAAACTTTTTAAAAAGTTGAATTTAGGGGCAGCTAGAAGGTATAGTGAATAGAGCAAGGACCCTGGAGTCAGTAGAACCTGAGTTCAAATCTGACTTCAGACAATAATTACTTAGTTTTGTGACCTTTGGCAAGTCACTTAAATCCACTGGTTTTCAAAAAACAAAAAAAGTTGAATTTTGAAAACTCTCTTTATGTATAATTGAAAAAATAAATAAATAAGTAAATAAGTAAACCCACAAAACAAAAATCTTTGTGGAAAGCATGAACCTAATCTCTTCATATCCCCATACCCTTCCTGATATACCCCCCCCCCATTTGAATGAGTCTATTGTACTATCTTCCATCCATTCTCACTTTTGGCTTACTATTAAAGAAGATTATTGATCTCCTAGTTCCAGTCTATTCTTTCTGTTCACGTTTTTTCAAAATGTACTTCATCAAGCCACTGCCATCCAGTCCCAGACTAATAAGACCACTCAGAAGAAATCAATCCTCTGGATGCAAAATGGGAAGCAAACATTATTATATCTGATGCAAATTACTTATAGGAAAGTACAGTGGTAGAGAGAAGGATAAATTTACCATCAGCATAAATGCTGATATGAAGGGAGGTGGAAATCTTCCTCTAGAATGTTAATCACTAACTTCTTTAACAATTAGATGGGTGAGGGATGGCAAGAGGAAGAATTCTTAGAAGAAGAGGAAAACATTAAAAAGACCCAGAAAGTGGGAGTGGGGTGGGAGACAGTTTTGTAGCATACTGCTGGAGAGGAGCACAAGATGATATTTGGGGACAATAATTCTGTTGAGAAGAAGCACAATTTCAAGAGAACAAATACCTAAGGTCAGAGAAGGAGCACACTTATTTTGCCTATACCCAATTCAAATGAGGATATCCAAGGACACAGACACATTTGTCCTAAACCTAAATTCATTCTAAGGAAGTCTATTCTCAGAAGATATCTCTCCATTTCCAATTAGATTCACAAGGCCTTCCAAACCAAACAGGTGATTTGCTTGCCTCCTTTGTTCCAACTTGTATTGGATGTGAAGAAAATTGCTGTCCACAAGACAACTATGAGATCTCTTCATCTCTACTCATAGCTACCAATCCTCATCCATAGCAATCTTGTCTCATTTCTAGTTGCCATTTTATTTTGATTGTGAACCAACTTTTATGTATGCTTCTATCTTACCTTGAAGGTATCTGGTGGTTTAAGTGAATAAAGGTCTGGGCTTGGAGTCAGGAAGAAATGAATTCAAATCCAGCCTCAGATACTTCCTAGCCTTGTGACACCAGACAAGTCACTTTACCTCTGTTTGCTTGACAAAAAGATCCACAAGGGAAGCAAATGGCAACTCATTTCAGTTCCCTTTAAAATAAAATGTCATTGATCCATTGGTCCATTGGTTATTGAAGAATTGGACATGACTTATCAGCAACTCTATTAACTCAGGTTTTCAGCTTCACCCTTCTGTACTTCGGGGATCTCCTCAGCTGTTTTTATTTGTGACACCTTTCAAAGAACAGAAGGGAAGATTTAGTATAAGAAAAATTCCAATTACAAAAGGTTATCTTTAGAGTTTTGCGACACTCCTCTGACCAGCAGAGAGGCCACATGGCTCAGGAGAGAAATGAAATATATACACACAGTTAGGGTTGCTAGTAGAACAATTAACAGTGCCATTTAATGAGAGCATCAGACAGTCTTTTATAGTAGAAAGCCACAATATTAGCATCTGAGAAAGACAAGTTTCAGCAATTTCAACAGTGTCCACTTAAACAGGATTTTGCTCAACATCTTATGATTTTATCAGGAGGTTTGCTTTAGCCTGAGGTTAAATGTAGACAATGTAAAAAAGGTCAGTGGAAAGCTTGCTTATGATATACCTGAGCACAACACAGGGCATTCTGCCCTTGTATTGCACTCCTTCTGGCCCTCAAAAGAGTTTTAAGGGGGTTTATCTCCATTCTCTAAAACTGGCTCCTCATTCTTTCTCCTTACTTCTAATGCTTTTGTCCTTATTCCTTCTGTCTAGGACATCCATTGCATTCCTGTTACTAAATCCCCTTTTTAATTCTTTCTGGAATGCCGTAACAAAAAACATAATAAATGAATTCATACTAAGTAATGTATAGCTTACAATGGATCCTTCTCTAAAATAATTTAACTATTAGAAGGTTGCATATTATTTATGATGATGATGATGATGATGATGATGATGATGATGATGAAATGGCATGGGAGTTTTTGGAAGTGCAGGTAGTGCATGCAAAATTATACCGTGATTACTATTTTTACTTGCATCTCCAGAAGATTGGCCAGAGTGGGGAATCTTAACTAATTGATGTTTCTCCCCTGCTGTTCCTTTTCCTATCTAATAAGCAAACAGACTATTAAACTCTTACTATTTACAATTATAAAGATCATGTTCAGAGGAACAATAATAGAGGAAATACAAATATTTGTCTTTAGCTCAGTAGATTAGGTAGATTGAGGTGGGTTTTTTTAAATTAGGACTTACATTTATTTCAGGTGTGCAGTTTACACGCATATTATTGAACAAAATTGGATTGCAAACAAATATACAAATATCATAACAAGCATTACCAAATAACATAACTGGCACTAGCATTATAAGCATATTAATGGAACTGGTAAGGAAGAATCATGGAAGCGGACTGCAGCCCATGGCATTTTTTCTTTTTTAACAAACCAAAACTCTCAGTAGCACCATAATGGCAATACTTACAAGAAACATAGAAGATAGGACATTTCTACCACTATTTTTTCAGAATCACTTACTTTGCATTTTAGTGAACTAGGCAGGAAAGTTAATAGTGCATGCATTTTTGCAAAACTTCTGCATATTGGAGAATGAAACCTAGAATTCTCTCTTTCCCTAGTTAGAGTTGGCAGCTTGTGTATCATGACAAGTTTCATAAAGGAATTCTCCATATTTCAAGATCCTTGTACTGCACAATGTATATTCTAGTTTCATTTCAGATAGGTCATTTGCTCTACCACAGTGGAGTATTACAAGTAATCCTTTGCCAGTGATAACTTTGCATTTTTGTAGATGCCATATTTGTCTTCTAAATCTATCCTTGTGATTCTAAGGTTAAAGGAAAGGAATTAATGTGCTTTGAGCAAAAGCTGATTACAAATATTTCTCCCTAATCACTCCTTAATTCTATTAAGTAGCTACACAAATGTTTCCCATCTGCCTTCTGTTTTCCTTCATGTTTCCTTGGATTAGCTTCCTTTAGGAGAACTCAATTAATTGTAGAACTGATTTTTGTTTGGTTACTGTAAAACATCCCTTCCCCCCAAGTCCCTAAGGAGAATTCCTCCTGGGTCTTGAGAAGTGTGTATTATGCATCCTAGAATTACCAATTCACATAATATAGACTCCAATGTTCTAGACACTATCTCAGACACGAGTCAGTATTGACTCCTTGAATATATGACTATTGGAGAAGTGATTCATATTTTCTTTGGACTATCTAGAGAAGATTCCAAATAGAGTGACTTCTTGATGCAGAATTGTGACCTCATAGAAACTTGTTTCTGAGTTTCTTTTCCTGACAAATTCTCTTATCTCACACCTAGGACCTATATGACACTTTACATAAGTTTTTTTCTACTATTGGAAGAGTTATCCTTCCTTCTTCCTCAATAGTATGCCCTTCCTCTCTGGAACTTACACTCCTTGGTCTGAAAATTTGTCACTTCAGTTGTCAACTCTCTTATAGTTTTCATTTTTCAGTAAGGAAATTTTGAGTGGAGGAAATAATTATAATAAAAGTCAAGAAATTTATAGCACTTGTTGATAAAAGAAAAAGTTCCTACTCCCCTGTGATCATATAGTTAACTCATCTATGCACAAAGTTCTATTCCTGACCCAATTTCATCAATGAGCAGAAGCCAATGTTCATGCAATTGCAAATAATAATTCAGACATAGATGCTAGATTTCATTGTGGACCCCCAATAGTACTTGTTGAATTTTTTAGAATAGACTTTTGTCTGAACTAAGCATAGAATTCTTTTTTTTTCCTCCATGTTGTTGGGGGCTGTTCTTTGTAAGGGTACAATAAAAAGAATTCTGGAAGGATGCCCTGATTATTATGTCTTTGGTCATACTATTTGATCATTTTTTTCTCTCTATTCTGTTCTCCATCAACCTGGACTTAATTTAATAATTGAGCAATAATTGTCCACAGAGACAGTTTGGCATCATTTATAATTTTGTCTTTTTCTTGATGTTGTCTCTTTAGTCTATCTTTCAATTGTTTATCTTTTCCTTTCTTTTATTTTTTTGGGGGGGAAGCAATAGAATTAAAGTGACTTGCCCATGGTCACACAGCTAGTAAACATCTGAGGCTAGATTTAAACTCAGGTCCTCTTGACTCTAGAGACAGTGTTCTATCCACTGTACTACCTAGCTGCCCCACAATGGTTTCAACAATCAAGAATTAATCATATTCAGTAGTTAAATATTTCTCATTTGAATTTCAACTATTTTTTCCATTTTGCATTCAAATAAGCTTCCTCAAGAGACTCTAATTAGTTTTAGGGATAAGCTAGGCTTGGCTTTTATAATATATTATACACTAGGAATCCTTCCAGGAATCCTCTAAGCTTGGAAAAATGGAGCTTCACTATGTAACTAAGAATATTTGGATCAGTTCTAAGTGCCCCTGTCACATAATATCAATTCCAATGTTAAAGGCACATCCACAAGCGAAATGACAGGACTCATGATAAGATGAAACAAAACATCCCCCACCCCCACCCCCCATCACTAGTGCTTCAAAAGAAGAGAAAATATGGATTACCAATGCCAAAACCGTAGCCTCTAAAGAAACTTATCTCTAGGCCTGCCGACCCCTCTTTCTGTAGGCCCCATCTTCGGAAGCCTACTGTCTTCATACTGTCCACTGTGATCCCTTCTCCATTTCCTTCCTCAGTGGGTAGTGAATGCTCCACTTTCAAAATTACCTTTCCCTCCTCTTTCCCTTTGAGAAAAACTATTTCAAACTAGATGTTAGCTAAAAGAATATTTTAACTAAATCATTATTTTGTGCAATTACCAAATTATTTCATGTTTTAATCTCAGGAATGCTAATTAAATTAATGAAGAAGCTTGTTCATTCAAAGGAAAAATCTCCAAATGAAATTTTAGGAAGTGTTCAGCATGAGAGCAGGGAGATAGCTTTTGGTGGGAGGCTCTCATGGAACCCTCAACTTGCAAAGAGCAATATGTAATACATGCAGTTATGAAACTGACCCTATGGCACTGTTCTTACCAAAGACTACTTCACAAGCATCATTGATACAGAATAAATGTAACATCTCAGAAAAGACTATTCATTTTCTGTCTGAAATATTTATTACAGTTGATGGATTTTCCTTCTTTCTCTTCCTTCCCTTTTTCATACAGGTCTGTTTTATATGTTCTTATATACAGAATCAGTCTAAAAACATAGGGAAAGGTAATGATATGATAAAACTTATCTTACTTTCCTGCCCATACTTCTGTCATCAGTGAACAAATAGTTTTAGCCTAAAGTCATTGGGAAAAACTCAAAGCAATGAATTAGTGGAAATAATGTATATACTTCTGGTCACACTATCACACAAATCCATTAACTCACTTTAAAAGGTAGAATGGAGTTCTCCTAGGTTCCCATCTTCTAAAGCACACCAATCCTCTCTTTTTCTTTCTTTAGCAACTCTAAATTGATGTGGCATCAGAGATCTTGTGCTGCTTTAAATTTAGAAAATATTTTGATGTGTTGTATGTTGCTGAAAGAAAAACTGAACCATTGAAAGGAGAATGTACTCTCATGTCCTGCCTTTCCTGGGATCCCCCAATCTGGTTTATCTGGACAGGGAGACCAGTTTTCCTCCAACTGTATGCTAACACCAAAGGATATTTGTTTCTTCTATCCAATGTGCTGCTGGTGTATTGGGACCAACTGAACACATAAAAAATAGACTCTTGGGGAACTCAAGTTTAAAAGTCACTAATGAATTACTCATGTAATCAGCTTTGACGAAGTAATTAAAATAGGCAGCTATGGCACCAGTACACTTAAGGAATGGAAAAAGGCAGTAATAATATCATACGCAGTCTTGATATACAGCAGTGATTCAGGTGATGGAGAAAGAGTGACAAATTCTTGATCGTTACCACATCGTCTAAGATTATGTTCTCCAAAATAAATTGATATTTTACCTCCACCATTTAAAAAATTGAGTATTTACCCCATACATACACACACATACATATATATATATATATATATAATATATATATATAATTCAATATACTGCTTTACTGATATATTAGGTAGCTAATTAGTCAACAAGTATTTATTAAATGTTTAGTATATGTTGGGCACTAGGCTAAGTGCTGGTTTACAAAGGAGTACAAATACATCATCCCTGTCCTAAAAAACATTTTAATGTAGAGGATAACATAACTAACTAGATATATAAGATATTTATTGAGTAGATGGAAGATAAACTCACAAGGAAGACAGGTGGACAGGGAAATCAATATAGAACCGGAAAGGGCTTTGTACTTAAGGGGCAGTATCTAGGGAAACTAAGAAATGGTGGTATGACATTGAGTTCCAATCTGGGAGGAATCCCAGTGCAAAATCAAAAAGTTAGGAGAGGAGATATCCTGGCTAAAGAAAATTCAGAGACTTTGCCTTAAGAATAAACACAAGGAACAGATAGGTGGTACAGTGTATAGAGCACTGACCCTGGAATCAGGAGTATCTGAGTTCAGATCTGGCCTCAGACACTTAATAATTACCTAGCTGTATGACCTTGGGCAAGCCACTTAACCCCATTTGCCTTTCAAAAATCTAAGAAAAAAAGAATAAACAATCTTCTGATGTTTGGGTGAGAACCACAGCTACCTTTTGACCCATGATTTATTTTCTCTGAGGCTGTGAATGCCCACAAACAATATGTCTCTTGTTTGAGAGCAAACCTGAAAGACACTATCTCTCCAGCTACAACTTTTGCTCAGAGAAATACTTAACAGAACAAATGACAAGATGAACCATGAATTCTTGAGCAAGTTAAGCAATCATGTAATTTTACACCAAGCACCAGGGATACAAATAAGAATAAACTTTCAAAAAATTTCATCCTCAAGGAACCAACAATCTAATATGCAAACAGCTATACACAAAGAAGATATAGATAGGATAAACTGGAGATAATATCTGGGGGAAGGTATTAAGTGGGAAAAAAGTTGGAACAAAAAGCCCCATTTATTATCCCATATGTGAGTTAGACTCCTTTAGAGTCCTTCAGGGGACGCTAAAGAAGAGAGACTACCATCTGCTTGTTGAATGAAGGTCGTAAGAACAAGTCTCAGAAATAGACATTTCAAGGGAAGATGAAGATGAGGCAATGTATTAAAATGAAAAAGAATTCAAATAGTGGGAGAGAATTGAATCACTTAGCAATATCTTTTCTTTCTAAAACTTCAGCTATAAAGATTCCTAAAGTATCAGCAAATTATTCAGCTCAAAGGATTTAGCTAGCCTGGGTCAAGGTTTAGCTATACACAAGACTATAGTTCTGATAAAGAATCACTACCCCATATTTAATTTTCAAGTGGAACAAATTAGTCAACAGGTCTCAGAGTTAGGGCTATTTGACAAGTTATTTAAGATGTTATAGGGGAATTCATAGCTAAATTATAGTACTAACGTTTACTAATATAATATGGACCTTGGCTATAATTCTGCATGATAACTAAAATATATGTTAATTATTGTATTATTAAATATACTGAACATTTTTGTTGTTCATATTTATTTAGTTCCCAATATCATATATAGTAGGTCCATCAACTTGTAGAGATACATAATTTTGATATTATTTTTTGTTCATTTTTTTGTATTTATAATTCTACTATGTAGCATGGTGCCTGGCATGCATTAGGAGCTTAAGGGGTACTTGTTCATTGTTTTGTATATACACTGCTGTTTCTACATATTGTCTAGAATGACTGAGGTAATTATCATTTTTATTTTACTTTTATTCTGTACTAAGATCTGTAGGTAAGATAAGTAATTCAGAACTATAGTTAGATTAAATATATGATGACATGCTATATTTGCAACTTTGCTAGTGATAAGATTAAAAAGGATATAGTTCTTAATTTAATTCAAATAAAGCCTCCTGCCACTTCATATTTACATTCATTATTGCAAAGGGCAATACTCAGGAATGTGTCAAGTCAATTTGCTTGTTTCCGTCCTGATTTTTGCTTTTTTGGATATATATTTATACATTTTAAATTTTATAAAATAAATTTTGTTCATTTATAGCTATGACTTAATCATCATCTTCCTTAATCATAGATCTGAAATATAATCTCTTCTATTTGCTCTTATTTCTTTACGATACTATTTTTCATATCTAGATCATGAATCTATTGGAACTTACCTTGGTGTGTACTGTAAGGTTTTGGTCTAAATCTGATTTTTGCCAGATTGATTTCCCAATTATTTTTGTCAAATAGTGAATACTTCTACTTGGGATCTTTGGGTCTATTAAACAACATGTTTCTGTATATTGTATACGTAATCTGTTTCATTGATGATCTATTTAATAAAGTATACTCATTTAACTTAACAGGGACCTCAAATTATTACACTTGTAATCTGAAGCTCAAAGTCCATTTATCTGGACCTCTTCTTATATATTATTCTCTGAATGTACTGTGCCTGCATGAGACAAAGGTGAGACATTAGGACAAGAGAAATCTTGTTCTTCTGATTTGAAAGAGAAGACATGTTTCCAGAATCTCTTAAAGTTCCTAATGGGACATTAAAAGCTAGGAAAAAGTCAACATGTAGAGGAGCTCAAAAATTGACAGTGTCCCTATATCCAGTTTATCACATTGGAAACTTTGGGGAATTTCTCCTTGAGTAAAGGTGTGACCATATCTTGGTTATGTGACAAATATCACTCCTCCTGGGAAAGCTCATTCTCTCTTCATTTTCTGGTTTATTAGATTCATTAGTTATATGGGTTACACTGAAGTCATAAATAAATGTTAAATTCTGTTTGTGGCCCATGACAAGTTTTTATTAGGTAATGCAATTCAGAAGAACTAAAAGTTTTGATATTTATATTTTAAAACTTTCTATTTATATTTCCTTGTGAACCACATAAAAACTGGTCCATATGGACATATAACCTATATGGGCAACAGATAGCCTCCCCCCATCTTGTTCTTGACCACTTTGATTTAGAACTTTCCTTTCCCCAAATCTTTCACATGTATTGTGGTTGCTTTTTTTTTTCATAATCTTGACTCTTTAATTACTTCATCTAAAGATTATTCTTTACTTTTGCCTCATTATTTTTCCTTCCTTCCTTCCTTCCTTCCTTCCTTTCTTTTCTTTCTTCCTTCCATTCTTTCTTTCTTTCTTTCTTTCTTTCTTTCTCTCTTTCTTTCTTTCTTCCTTTTTCTTTCTTTCTTTCTTTCTTTCCTCTTTCCTTTTTTATTAATGTGTTGCTTTTCTAATTTTCATAAGACTATATTATTCTATTATATTTACATAACATAACTTCACTATTTCTTAGTATTCATTTAGGTTTTTTGTTTTTGTTTTCATTTTTTTGACCACAGAATAAAGATTCTGCTACAGTTAAGAGTTATTGTTAGATTAGAATTTAGTAATATTTTGGGTAAAGTTCCAAATTGTTTTTTATAGTGATTGTATTAGTTCATAGCAGCATAATACATACCTAAGTGTAATCCTCCAACAATTTTTATAGTCCATCTAATAAATGTCATTCTCAGTTTTGGTATATTTTCTCTTTTTTAAGAAGGATTTTATTTATTTTGAGTTTTACAATTTCTCCCCCATTCTTGCTTCCCTCCCCCCCCCTCCCATGGGAGGCATTCTGTTAGTCTTTACATTGTTTCCATAGTATACATTAATCTCAGTTGAATGTGAAAAGAGAGAAATCACATCCTTAAGGAAGAAAAATAAAGTAAAAGAGATAGCCAAATTACATAAAAAGATAACAGAGTTTTTTTTTCCTAAATTGAAGGTAATAGTCTTTGGTATTTGTTCAAACTCTGCAATTCATTCCCTGGATAAAGATGGTATTCTACATTGCAGATAGCCCCAAATTGTCCCTGATTATTGCATTGATGGAGTGAGCAAGTCCATCAGGTTGAGCATCACTGCCATGTTGCTGTTAGGGTGTACAGTGTTTTTCTGGTTCTGCTCATCTTGCTCAGCATCAGTTCATGCAAATCCTTCCAGGCTCCCCTAAATTCCCCTCCTTCCTGGTTTCTAATAGAACAATAGCATTCCATGACATACATATACCACAGTTTGTTAAGCCATTCCCCAATTGAAGGACATTTACTTAATTTCCAATTCTTTGCCACCACAAAGAGGGCTGCTATGAATATTTTTGTACAAGTGATGCTTTTACCATATTTCATACATAATCTCTTCGGGGTATAGACCCAGTAGTAGTATTATTGGAAGAAAGGGTAGTTTCATTTTTTTTGCCCTTTAGGCATAATTCCAAATTGTTCTCCAAAAAAGGTTGGATGAGTTCACAGCTCCACCAGAAATGTATTAGTGTCCCAAATTTCCCACATCCCTATCAACATTGATCATTGTCCTTTCTGCTCATATTGGCCATTCTAAGAGGTGTGAGGTGGTATCTCAGAGATGTTTTAATTTGCATTTCTCTAATAAGTAATGCTTTAGAACAATTTTTCATATGACTATGATTTCTTTTATTTTCCTCATCTGTAAATTGCCTTTGTATATCCTTTGACCATCTGTCAAATGTGAAATGGCTTAGTTTTTTTTAATTAGACTCAGTTCTCTCTGTTTATTTTAGAAATGAGTCCTTTGTCAGAAATGCTAGTTGCAAAAGTTGTTTCCCAATTTACTACATATCTTTTGATCTTGGTTACAGTGGTTTTGTCTGTGCAAAAGCTTTTTAATTTAATGTAATCAAAATTATCTAGGATTTTGTTTTTTTTTAACTACATTTAACTACATTTAACTACATTTTAACTACATTTTAACTACATTTAACTACATTTAACTACATTTTAACTACATTTGCAAATGTAGTTAAATGGCTTGACCAAGGCCACAGAGCTAGGTCTGAGGCCGGATTTGAACTCAGCTACTCCTGACTTCAGGGAGGTGCTCTGTCCACTGTGCCACTTAGCTGCCTCTCTAGTTTGTTTGTAATGATGTTTTCCATCTCTTCCTTGGTCATAAACTGCTTCCCTTTCCATAGATCTGACAGGTAAACTACTCCTTGATCTTCTAGTTTCCTTATAATATTGTGTTTTATGTCTAAATCCTGTTTCCATTTTTATCTTATCTTGGTATAGGGTGTGAGGTGTTGATCTAAGTTTCTTCCATACTAACTTGAATTTTCCCAACAGTTTTTTATCAAAGAGAGAGTTTATATCCCAATAGCTGGACTCTGGGTTTATCAAACAGCAGATTACTATAATCATTTCGTGCTCTTGCAGCTAGTCTATTCCACTGATCCACCACTCACTTTCTTAGCTAGTACCAAACAGTTTTGATGACTGATGCTTATAATATAATTTTAGATCTGTTAAGGCTAAGCCACCTTCTTTTGCACTTTTTTAAATTGAATCCCTGGAAATTCTTGACTTTTTATTTCTCCATATAAATTTACTTACAACCTTTTCTAACTCATTAAGTTACTTTTTTGGAATTTTGATTGGTAGGGCACTAAACATGAGTTTAGTTTTGATAGAATTGTCATTTTTATTGTATTAGCTTGATCTATCTATGAGCACTTGATGTTTGCTCAGTTATTTTAATCTGATTTTATTTGTGTGAGAGGTGTTTTGTAATTGTTTTCAAAAAGTTTCTGAGTCTGCCTTGGCAGATAGACTCCAAGGTATTTTATATTATCTGAGGTTACTTTGAATGGGATTTCTCTTTCTAGCATTTTCCACTATATCTTGCTAATCATATATAGAAATGTTGAGGATTTATGAGGATGTATTTTATATCCTGTGACTTCACTAAAGTTGCTAATTATTTCTAATAGTTTTTTAGATGTGTTTTTGGGATTCTCTAGGTATACCATCATATCATTTTTTTTAGATTTTTGCAAGGCAAATGGGGTTAAGTGGCTTGCCCAAGGCCATGCAGCTAGGTAATTATTAAGTGTCTGAGACTGGATTTGAACCCAGGTACAACTGACTCCAGGGCCGGTCCTTTATCCACTGTGCCACCTAGCCACCCCCATCATATCATTTCTAAAGAATGAGAGTTTTATCTCTTCCTTTCCAATCCTAATTCCTTTACTTTTTCTTCTCCAATTGCTGAAGCTAGCATTTCTAATACAATATTGAGGAGTAGTAGTGATAATGGGCTCCCTTGTTTCACCCCTGATCTTATTGGGAATACTGCTAGCTTATCCCCATTGCATATGATGCTTGTTGTTGGTTTCAGATAGATACTGCTTATTTTTCTGAGGAACAATCCATTTATTCCTACACTCTCTCACTCTCTAGTTTTTTTAATTATGAATGGGTGTTGTATTTTGTCAAAAGCTTTTTCAGCTTCTATTGATATGATCATATGATTCCTGATAGGTTTGTTACTGATAAAATTAATTATACTAACAGTTTTCCTAATATTGAACCAACCCTGTATTCCTGAGATAAATCCTAATTGATCATTATGTATTATCCTAGTGATAACCTGTTGTAATCATTTTGCTAAGGTTTTCTTTAAGATTTTTGCATCTATATTCATCAGGGAGATAGGTTTATAATCTTTTTTTTAGATTTTTCAAGGCAATGGGTTTAAGTAACTTGCCCAAGGCCACAAGGGCAGGTAATTATTAAGTGTCTGAGGTCGGATTTGAAGCCAGGTACTCTTGACTCCAAGGCCTCTGCTCTATTCACTGTGCCACCTAGCCGCCCTGGTTTATAATTTTCTTTCTCTGTTTTAACTCTTCCTGGTTTAGGTATCAGCACCATTTTGGTGTCATAGAAAGAATTAGGGAGAATTCCATCTTCACCTATTTTTCCAATGAGTTTATATAGAATTGGAACCAACTGTTCCTTAGATGTTTGATAGAATTCACTTGTGAATCCATCTGGCCCTGTAGATTTTTTTCTTAGGAAGTTCAATAATGGCTTGTTGAATTTTTTTTTTCTGAATTAGGGTTATTCAGGTGTTTAATTTCCTCTTCATTTAGCCTAGGCAACTTATATTTTTGTAAATGTTTTTCCATTTCACTTAAATTGTCAAATTTATTGGCATAGAGTTGGGCAAAAATAATTCCAAATTATTACTTTAATTTCCTCCTCAATGGTGGTGAGTTCATCTTTTTCAGTTTTTACTAGCAATTTGGTTTTCTTCTTTCTTTTCTTAATCAAATTAACCAGAGGCTTATCAATTTTATTTTTTTTTCATAAAATCAGCTCTTGGCTTTATTTATTAGTTCAATAGTTTTCTTGCTTTCGCTTTTATTAATTTCTCCTTTAATTTTTAGAATTTCTAATTTGGTATTTAATTGGGTGTTTGTAATTGGTTATTCTCCAGGTGTGCTCTGAAACTTTTGTTGGAACTCACCCTCCTATAGCTACTCTCCCCCAGACCAAAGATTCTGCAGCTAAAGTTGGATCTCGCACTGGCCACTCAACAAAGTCTCTGAGGTTGAGGCTGCTCCTTTCACTTCCCCCAGCTGCTGTCTCTTCACTGACCCTCTGCTCTCATTTCTTGGTTCACCCACAGTCCCCTGAAACAGACCTTGTGGGTAGGTGTTCTTCTAGCTTCTCTTTCTGGGTTTTGTCCATCAAATTTCTATTAAGAGGTTTCTTTCATGTTATTTTTGAAAGAAAGAGGAGTACTTATTGCAGTACCTGTCTTCTCTCTGCCATCTTGGTGGGAAGTTTGGTATAGTTTTTTGGTATATTTTCCAATTAAATTATATTTTTCCTTCATTTTTGAAGAAGACCACAACCTCAGAGAGTTGATGCTATGACAAGCATGTGAATTGGATTTGAGTGAGGGGCTGCTGTACTCAGTCACCAGACTCACTTGCTCCTCTAGATTCATCTGGGTCTAGAGGCCAGATATGAATCTAGACAACTGGAGATGGCTCTGCATGAAGGGTAATCAAGGCTAAGTGATTTGCCTCAGGTCACAGAGCTAGTTAAATGGATGTAAGATTAAAAAGTCGGGACTACTTTAAAAATCAATTTCACATATTCAATTTGACTATTGATAACTTGGATTTATTACCTTGAGAACTATCATTTCATATTATACTGTTATTATTATTATTGGAGATGGTTCTTGTTATTCTTTATCTGGAGTATTTTCTTACCTATCTATTTTAGTTATAAGATGTTTATCAGAAAAACTACTTCATATTTCCCCCATCTGACTGTTGGCCCTTGAATCTTAACTATATGATGTAGAAAACTTTCAATTTAAAAAATCAGATTGGAACATTTTAAATTCTTCAATCATATCTATTCTGTTTGGGGGGGGGGGGTTGACCATGAACTCTTTCCCTATTTACAGTTTCTGTGATTTGTGTATAATGTAATATTTAAAAATATTTAGATCCTGTTTGAATTTGAAGCTTAGGGTTATATGCGAAGTGAGACCTTGATCTAAACCACATTCTATTCTTGCTTCTCTCCTCCAGCAGTTTCTATGTAATAATGTGCTATTCTAGTAATTGTGTTTATGAAAGGCTATACTACTCTGCTGATTTACCTTTGTATATTGTTTTACTAATATATTCTAATGATTAGGTATTTTTGTTTTTAGTTTTTGACAATGCCAAGTGATTTTGATGCTAACTTCTTTGAATTATAGTTTGAAATCTTGTCCTGCTATGCCTCTTTCTCACAGTTTTCATTATTTCTCTTGATATTTTGACTTTTTGTTTAGTCAGATCAGTTTTGCCACTATTATTGTTTTTAGTTTTCTAAAGTAATCCTTTTGTAGACTTATTGTTATGAAGAAGATTAAATAAAATGATTTTGGAAGTATTGTCACTTTAATTATATTCACATGTCAAAAGAATCATCAATTAATATATTTTCATTTATTTAAGTCTAATTATTTTGCAAAGAATATTTTGTAATTTAGTCCCATATTCCTTTGTCTCTTGGTAGGTAGACTCTCAAATATGTGATCCATTCTGTACTTATTTTATTTATTTATTTTTCCAAATACATGCAATGGTAGTTTTCAACTTTCACTTAATTTTGCAAGGTTTGAGTTTTACATTTCCGCCTTCCTCTCTTTCCTCCTCCCTCCCTTTAATAGAAAGCAATCTAATATAGGTTCGACATGTTAAAGAAATATCCACACTCATCATGTTATGAAAGAAGAATCAAATCCAAATGGAAGAAAAATCCATTAGAGAAGGAAAAAAACAACATAATACATAAAACAACTTTTATAAATTGAGTATAGTAACCTTCGATCTGCATTTAATGCTACAGTCCCTTTTCTGAATGTAGATTTTTTTCCCCCATCACAAGGCTTCTAGAACTGTATTTGATTATTATTCTTTACTTATTTTGATTAGAATTATCTTTCTCTTCAGGCTTCATCTTCTTGTTAATGTGCAGAAAATTCATTAATTTCATGAATTCATCTCTTATCTTTCTATTTTGCTGAAGTTGTTCTCTTAACTTTTTTAGTTGAATCTAGCATTTTTTTAAGTTGGTCATCATGTCTCCAAATTATGCCAATTTTGTTTCCTCTATGATTATTCCATCTTTGGCAACATAAGTTTATTACAAATAATATATCATTATTTCTTATATTAGTATAGCTTGAATTACTAAAATTACATTAAATAATTTTAGTGATAATAGACAGCCTTGCTTTATTGCTGATCTTATTGGAAGGAATTTTAGAATTTCTCTATTATAGTTAAAATTGTCTTTTAGGTTTAGATGAATACTATATAGCCTATAAGTAAATGTTCCATTTATTATCATGTGTTTTAATGTTTTTCATATGCATAAATGCTTCTGTATTTTTGGCAAAGGCTTTTGTCTGTTTATTCTAGCAAGCTTATGATTTTTATTTTTGTTTTTGTTTATATTATAATAATATAATTATAATATATGTATAGTTTTTTATATTGAATCACTTTTTTATTCCCTTTCTAAATAAAACCTGGTCATGATGTACAGTATTTATTTTTGTATTTTGCAATTGAATGATCAAGTTCTGTTTGATCTTCTTCTTGCTTTCATTTGTTTTTGCTACTATTTTCTGCTTTCTTCTACTTTTCTATTCAGAGTGCTTCAATTTTCTTACTTAGGGCTTTGCAATTTTGTATCCCCGATTCACAACAGTGGATAGTCTTCTAGCCCCACTGAGACTTCCTTGATGAGGACATTTTAAGGACTATTCTGAGGGCTGGACAGTTATGTGGTACAGTGGTTAGAACACTAGATCTGGAGTCAGTAAGTTCTGAGTTTAAATTCTACCATCAGAGTGTGTGACCCTGGGCAAGTCATTTAACCTTGTTTGCCTCAGTTTCTTTATCTTTAAAATGAGCCAGAGAGAGAAAATGGTAAATCTACTGTAGTATGAAAAATCAGATAGAACTGAAAAATGACTCAACAAAATTCTGAAGTCTCTTCATCAGTAATGGGTTCCTGTTTCTCCTGAGCCTTATTTGATCAGGGTGCTATATAGTCTTTTTTCTGTTTCCTCTGTTGTTCTGCCACCTAGATTTCTGCCCATAATTGAGATTTTCCTTTTTTTATATGGTGCATCTTCTGTCACCTTTGTGGTTTCTTTAGTCATTACACTGAGAGCTTTGAGTCTTCCCCAAAGGTGTGTGATCTTTCATTCCCTTCTAGAACATATTGATTAAGTAAACTGCTGCTTCCATCACTCTACTTCTGTGGTTTCCATATTAGGGCACTGGTTACTTTCTCTACTCCCTGGGGTTTATCTTGTGATGTTGCTTCAGGTTTCTAGTTTGTTTGCATGTGAATCTGCTGCTTCTCTGAAAACCCTTTATTTCTGTTGTGTGTGGATTCTGGCTGGCTGGTGTGTGTGTGTGTGTGTGTGTGTGTGTGTGTGTGTGTGTTTGACTGTTAAATCCTCGATGGGACAAATAATCTATGGAAGTGTTTTTATTGGGTTTCTTAATCATTTTTTTTGATCTGGTGCTCCTATCTTATTGCTGGAGTAAAAACAAGAAAACTGAATTCCTATGTCATTTACCAGTTGGACATCTAAATGGAGGCTCTCTTTAATGAACTTTTCAGTGCTAAAATTGTTGGCCTTATCTCAGCCCTCATGCTTCTTAACATCATCTCAATATTTGACATTGTTGGCAATTGACTTAGAAATACTCATTTCTCTTAGGTGTTCTCTCTCCTCTTCACATTTTAAATATATGAATAGTATTTCTCATTCTGTTTTTTAGATTATCGCCCAGATGCCACTCTTTACCTGTTCTGTTCTAAGTGTTTCTATCTCTCTCAGTAGCCTCTATTTGTCTCATCAACTTAAATGAGTCAATTACTATCTATCATCAGATAACTTCCCATTCCATATGGAGACTTCCAGTTCCTTAGCCCCCAATACCCATTTGATACCTCAAATTTCTTAAACTAGAGAAATGAACACAATGGAACTAATTCTTTTCTCCCCTAAATCTCTCTTTTCTCTAGAAGTATTCATTTCTTTGACGGGAATTCCTATGTTTCTAATCAAGAGTTTCATTACCTTATACCTTTGGTTTTTCTCTATCCTTTTCCACCACTATCCACCAATTTGAAAATTATCTTGATTCTTCACAGACTTCTCATGTCAGTGCCTCACAATCAAATATGCAAAGGTTTAGAAATATTGAATGCATCCTTTTCATACAATGCAATAAAATTATATGTAATAAAGGGCCATGGAAAGATAGATTAAAAATGAATTGGAAGCTAAATAATCTAATCCTAAAGAATGAATGGGTCAACTAACAAATCATAGGACACTTAATAATTTTATTAAAGAGAATGTGACAACATACTAAAATTTATGGGGTTCAGCCAAAGCAGTGGTTAAAAGAAATATTATTTTTCTAAATGACTATTTCAATAAAATAAAGAGTATATTGGTACATTGAGCATACCACTAAAATAGAAAATGAACAAATAAAAAATACCTATTAAACACAAATTAGAAATCCAGAAAATCACAGGAGAAATTAATAAAACTGAAAGTAACTAACTTTAAAACTAATAAATAAAACTAAAAGCCACTTTATGAAAAAAAGTAATAAAATAGATAAAACCTTCGGTTAACTTGACTAAAAAAGAACAAAACCAAATTAGCAATATCAAAAATGATAAGGGTGAATTCACCATCATGAAAAGGAAATTAAATAATTAGGAGCAAATTTTGCTCAACTACATGATAAACACATAAAGATCTAATTTTTCAAATATAGAGAGAACTAAGTCAAATTGTAAGAATACAAGTTATTCCTTGATTGATAAATGGTCAAGGGATCAGAAAAGGCAGGTCTCAGATAAAGAAATTTATGCTATCTATAGTCATTTGAAGAAATTTTTCTAAACCACTACTGATTAGAGAAATGCAAATTAAAATAACTATGATGTACTACCTTGCACTTATCAGGTAGGCTAACATGACAGAAAAGGGAAATGATAAATGTTGAAGATGTGGGGAAAATTGGTACAGAAATGCACTGTTTTTAGAGCTGGGAACAGATACTTCCATTTTGGAGAGAAATTTGAAACTATTCAAAGGGCTATAAAATTCTACATACTCCTTGATCCATTTCTAGGTCTATTTTCCAAAGATCATAAAGAAGAAAAGGGTTTGTTCAAAAATTTTCATGTGGGAGCAAAGAATTGGAAATTGAGGGGATACCCTACAGTTGGGGAATGGCTGAATTTTGTGAAATTAAAAGAAATAAGAAAAAAATGAAAAGCTAGAATTTTTTTTTTGATCCATGGCTTAAAGTTTAAAAGACTGCTAGGTGATGACTCAGTGAATAAAGTGCTGGGCCTGGAATCAGGAAAACTTAGACACTTGTTAGCTATGTGATCCTGGGTAAGTCCATTAACCATTTTTTAAAATCTCAGTTTCCTCATTTGTAAAATGAGCTGGAGAAAGAAAGGGCAAACCATTCCTGTATGTTTTCTTAGAACACTCTAAATTGGGTCATGAAGAGTCAGACACAACTGAAATGACTGAACAACAACAAAACATTGTAAAAGAGCTAGGAAAAACTAGAGAATACAATGAATTCAAATCAGTCTTTGGACCAATAGATTATGGCCAAGTTCAACCTTCCAATAAAGAGCATAATGCATGAGTTAAGGAGTCTAAATGATACTGGAAGCTGGAATCAGAGAGAAGGTTCAAATCTCATGTGCAATAAAGTGTTACTAGAGGTGATCATAGATTCTATGGAGAATCAGAATTGCCTTAGCAGTTAATGAAAAAGAGTCTGGCAGAGACAACAAAACCAGTAGAGACAATGCATTCATTCAGCAGAGATGATACATATAATGAAGACAGCTTATCTTGGAATGGCTATTTGAAAACTATTATGGAAATGGGACTTTAGCCCCCCAATTGATTATTGTATGTCTACAGAGCTTGACATTATATTCCATATTTGCTCTTCCTTTCAAACAAAGATTAAAGGAAGCATCTTTTTCATGGAAAATCTCATTTCTTCTAGGTGCAATAAAGGAAAAGCAGTTGTTTGACTTCCTATTATCAATTGTGTAAATATTATATCTTCCTTAGAATAGTCTCATAAATTTTTTCCTTTGTAACCCTCTCTCCCAGTTTCACTCTGATTCACTCATATCATTTGTTTTTGACAGAGTAATGAAAATTATTCCATTGCTCAACCAGGATAAATAAAAGCATAATGACACTAAGACTCTGTATCTTTAAATAGCTCTTCTATTTTAGTTATAAATAATAAAGTATATCTTTGATAAGGCAGAGAAATTCATATTATGAAGCCAATTCTTAAACACTATGAACCCAGCAGAGACGAGCAGGGAGCAAATGTAGTGGAAAGAGTGCAGTAATAATATCATTAAGTGAGGACTGTAGTACTTCAGCATTATAATCATGAGGAACCTATCCCTTCATGTATATGCAATGGCCATATATGTTTCTTTCCTATTTTTTCCTTAGGTATATACTCCTCACATAAATAATGTTCCCATTTTGTCTCAATTTTATATTAGTAATATTTTATTATGTTTATTAAAACTAATAATTATTACTTTTATTAAATGTTTATTTGTATTTTGTGTTTGAGTAATAAAGCTAAATATATTGGTGGAAGATAGGAAATTATGGTTTTCAGTGAATGTAAACCTGGAGAGTATCTCAAACCTCACATAGTTTAGTTTGGGGAATCATTTTGTAAGTTAGAGGGGGATTTTAGGTGCCACACAGTAACACTCAAAGCCATAGCTCATAACAGCTTGAGTCCCCATAAATGTGCTTGTCTTTATTAGTCAGGAAAATTAAGTAAAAAATAAAGGTATTTAATGAGATATAATAGAAAGAAAATTAAAATAAAATATTTCTACTTTTTAAATGGGATAAGCAGTCCAGGGAGCTCACTTTGTACACTATAGTAAGACTTCCAAGGGTTACATGGCTGTAATGATAGGAATCTTATAATAGAGTACTTAAAAACTTGAAAATACTTGCTAAATTATCCAAAGATCTGATTAGAGAAAAAAATTTGTTAATAAATATCATTTATAGCCTTTATTAAAATATTACTGAACTAAAGGCAAGAGTAAACTGAAACAGAAAAATGCTTCCCCCCCACACATATTTTATATGCTGCCATATGCAAAAAAGTCTTTTTTTCTTCAGAAAATTAATAATAAAGTTCTTTTGTATATTTTTGGCCAGGTGACCAATAATTTGTCTCTTATAGTTCTGTAAAATGGAGTTATTTTCAAAGTAAGGCAAAAAAGCCAGAATTATTAGTGAAGGTGAAAGGCAAAATTTTCAGATTTCTTATTCCAGGGCATTTTCTACACTTTCAGTCTTGAAGATATGTTTTTATTTTGAGGCTTTGGCTTTTGTCTTCCAGGGTTTTTAGTCAAAAGTTCCATATGATAATTTATAGTGGGCCAATTTCAGGTTTCAGGAAGGAAGCCTCTGTATTTGGACTTTCATCATGGACCATAAGTCAAAAATTGATTTCTCACTTGGCTGTACTACCTTGTATATTATTAGACATACTTCTCCACCATGCCAAAGGAATGACAATTTTTTTTTAATTTTTTTGCTAGACAATGGGGTTAAGTGACTTGCCTAAGGTCACACAGCTAGGTAATTTTTAAATGTCTGAGGCTATATTTCAAGTCTTGTCCTCCTGACTCCAGGGCCAGTGCTCTATTCCCTATACCACCTAGCTGACCCAGGAATGATAATTCTAGAAGTAAAAGATTTTAATGAAAAAATAGATATGGAATTTTAAGGTGAGTATCTACCAAAATGAGCTCAAGTTCCCAGTTACCCTCAACATGTAGATTAGATAGAAAAAGATAAATAGTAGAACCTTTAGCTGTGGGTCATCATTCATTGCCTGAAGAATATATATATATATATACATATATATATATATATATATATATAATTTCTCATTTCTCAATTGTCTTTTGATTAACCTGTGTGTGTGTGAGTGAGAGAGAGAGAGAGAGAGAGAGAGAGAGAGAGAGAGAGAGAGCACGAGCGACAGAGAGGGAGAGGAGGAAGAAGAGAGAGAAAGAGGCAAAGGGAGAGAGACTGAAGCTAAGAGGAGCCATCATAAAATAATTCAGCAATGAAATTTGGATAGAAAGGTTCACAAATCACTTTTGTGCCCTTTTATCTTTCACTTGCTAGATAAATAATCATGTAAACATTGTGTTATTCTTATCAGCTACTGAGCATCACATTTTTATCGACTTATCCTCAATCTATTCTTTTTTGTTTCTCTGTATCTTTTTCAATATTCAATTTCATCTGAGTCAACTTAATCTAAAAAGGTTTGGTTTTTTCTTTTTTGTTTCCCCACCATAGTCATTTCCAAATACAACTTGTTCATTGAATCCCTTTGTATCCTGTTAGAAATAGTTAAGCAAGACCAAAAAATGATCATGCATTTTAGTGTATGCCAAATACACTTATGTTCACGTAGCACAAAGTTTTCAAACAGTCCTCAACCATCAGATACTTCATATCCACTTTCTTGATACCATTGAAAGTATCACAATGTCTTGGAATATATGTGATTTCTCTTTCTGTTTTTGACCTCATTTAGCTATAAACTCAGGTTAAGACCACTACCTCAAAGAGTATGAACAATTTCTTCATTTTCCTTAGAAAATTTCAAACCATCTTATGGATCATTTTGATGAATTTTTACTTCTGACTATTGTATTATATTATTCTTATTTTTATAGATCCCTTCTATATTATGGAGTTTCATTTATTTTTGATCTTTGTCAAAATGTGAGCTGTGTGGGATAAATCCTCAGTTTTAATGAGTTGTTTTATTTTGCATTTCTTTTATTTAATGTTTTATTCCATTTTAAGTGGTTATTACTATTTTCAATTATTATGTTGTGAAGTAATTGTCAAATAGGGAAGTGGTTCTTGCTGTTATATACACCTTTTGCACATAATTAGTCCCATGGAAATTCGGTGCATTTATTCAACTCCTCTAAAAGCCCAATGTCTTCAGCTCTAGACCATCACTAGACTCTTTCCTCTTGGAAAAAACAAGGTTCATCTATACAATTAGATATCCTTACCATTGCTCTAGTCCCTTGTGACTTCTTGTTGAGCAGGCTCTATATTCTCCCAAGGTGACCAGAGATCAGAATAGAACAGCACAGACATCTTATTTATCCAGGGTTTACTTATTATAACTAAGGCAATATTGAGGTGGTGAGAGGAAGGGGAGGTCATGGTAGGAAAAATCAGGTCAGGAACTTATATCAATAAATGTTGAGTTTGAAGTCTTAATGGAAAACATCAGCCACAGTTGATTGTGCCCATCAGCCCCAGCAACCATTCTCTGCATATCTCAAAATCCTTTAGGGACATGTAGCTAAAGAAGCTTCAGCCTATTACAAATTGCTACCTAAGCCACCCCTCTACCTGACCATGGCTGCCATGCTCTAACTGACATCCTTGCACATTGCTGTCATATCTAATATATACTAATACTGATCTTCTAGTTCCAGTCTATTCTTTATGAACACATGTTTTCTTAAAATGTACTTTATCAAGACACTGTCTCCATTCCCAGATTAACAAGTATACTCAGAGGAAATCAAATGGGGAGTAGAACTGTATGTGACCTGATGAAAATGTTTTCTAGAAAAAAGTAGTGGTATAGCAGAGAACAAACTTAACCATTGGTGATAGTGTGAATGGAGGGCAAGTCTTCCTGTAGAAGGTTAGATCATCAACTGCTTTGTGAATTAGGTCATTGCAGGATGGGGAAGGGAAGAACTTAGGAAGGAGGGTGCAGGCATGAAATGTGTTGCTGGAGAAGCCCAAAATGATGAGCAGGGGCAGTAATTATGCAGGGAGAAAGCACAATCTGTTAGAGAACAGGCACTCCAAGTCAGGGAGGGAGTATATCTTTTCCCCCAATCTAACACAGATGAGGACACAACACTACAGATCCATTTGCCCTAAGCCCATTCATCCTAAATAAACTTGTGATGAGAAGGCATTTCTCCAATCCCCATTACATTTACAAAGGCTCCTCATCCACTCAGGTGATTTGCTTCCTACACTATGCTCTTCCTCTCTGAAACTTATTTTCCCAGGTGTAAAAAAATTGCCCTTTTATGAGTCAACTCTCTTAGGATCGCTTTCATTTTCAGTAAGGAAACTTTCATTCAAAGGGAAAAATATTATAATAAAAGAAGCTAAAGAAATTTGCAGTACATGATAGTAAAAGAAAAAAATGTTCCTTCTATACCTGAGATCAAATAGGTAATTCACCTTTGTCTGTAACTCTGATCCCACTTCCATCAAATATTTCAGATACAGATATTGAATTTCATTCTGAAACATTCATAGTATTTGTTGAATTTTCATATTAGTCAGAGCTGTATTTCAACTCAAGTCCTTTTAACTCCAAAGATCTGCTTTATCTACTATGAGACTTTTTTCTAATAATCTTTAATGAATTCAGAAGCTAAATAAATGTTTCCAAATTTCATTTTTTCCATTATGAATTAAAAGAAGCTTTGTCAAGGATAGCCTAATTTCTAATAGGGATAGGTTTTTCTTGACTGTTGTAATATGTTATCCACCAAGAACCCTGAGGAGTGTGTCCACTGTGCTTTGAGAAATGGAGCTTTACTCTGGCTGATAAGATGTTTTAGGTCAGCCTAGGCCAAATCCTCATGTCACATCATGGAGGATCTAATGTTCAAAACACACTTATGAGAAAGATAAGCAACATATACCAACTCAACTTGAGCCATGACCCTTAAATGAATTAATTCAGCTAAGGATTATTCTCTATTTTTGCTTCATTAGCTCATGATCACTAATTTCCTGTGCCTATATTATCCCTACAATCTTCCTTTTCTAGCAGTCCTTAAGTGTTCTTTCATCCTGCTTCATGTTACACAACTGTACCAATGGAGGTCATTTTGATTATCTTGTTATCAGAGGGATCTTCCAAACATACAACATGAATGTCATTTTCTAACTTAACACTTCTACTTTGATATCCTTCTCCTAAATTAATTGTTGTTTTTATTCAGTTGTTAAATTGTGTCTGATTCTCTGTGACCCCAAGGACTTTTTTTTTTAGTTTTTTACAAGACAGTGGGGTTAAGTGATTTACTCAAGGTCACACATCTAGGTAACTATTATGTGTCTGAGACCAGATTTGAACTCAGATCCTCCTGATTCCAAGGCCCAGGCTCTATCCACTGTGGAACCTAGCTGCCCCCTTAGACTTTTTTCTTTTCTTTTAATTTTTTTTCTTGGGAAAAATACTGGGGTACTCTGATATGTCCTTCTACATAATATCCCTGTTTGTAGAGATGAAGACTTGAGGCAAATAAGGGTTAAACAACTTATTCAGGGTCACACAGCTTTTTTTGTTTCTAAGACTAGATTTGACCTGAGATGTGATTCTAGCTTCATTAATCTAGCCATTGTACTGTCTAACTGGCCCCAAAAGAGTTGAACTGTCTTCTCAAAGTAAGGTCCTTGAGGGCAGAGATTGCCTCACTTTAGCATGTTATTCCATAGATTTTATCACAGTCCTTGGCACATATTTTTTTTTTCTCTTTGGCTATTTCTATTTTTCAGGAAATTGTTTTTCCTTTGTCAATTTTTGTGCTTTCTTTTAGAAGTTGTTGACTTTTTCAGGATTCTCTTGTGCAATTCTTATTTCTTATTCTGTTTTATTCTTCTTTCTCTCTTATTTGGTTTTTAAAATACTTCTTGAGCAATTCCACGAAGAAATTTTGACTACACAATTGACTACAATTCATATTCCTCTTTGAGTCTTTGCATGAAAGGTATTGTGATATTATTGCCCTCTTCTGAATTTGTTTACTTTAATCATAGTAAATTTCTATGAGCAGGACTCTCATCTAAGTATTAAATACCAGGTGTCACAGACTAAGAGTCAGGAAGGTCTGAGTTTAAGTTTGGCCCCAGATACCTACTACCTCTATAATACTGAGCAAGTTATTTAACTCTATTTACCTCAGTTTCTTCCATTTTAAATTGCATTGGAGAGGGAAATGGCAAACTACTCTGTTTGACATGAAAATCCCAAAAGGTATCATCAAAAGTCAGACACGACTGAAAAACTACTCAGAGACATTCTGAAGGTTCATTGATCAGCATTGGTCCCTGTTTCCCTGCTACATGGTCTTCCTCTGATTGAGGTTCCCTTCACTATGGTGCTTGGTGGCTTTCCATTTGTAACTGAGATTTCCCTAATTGATATGTTGCACCTTCTGTCACTTTTGAGGTTTCTCTTGTCATTTCTCTTAGATGCTTGGATCTTAACTGATCAGGGTGCTATGTGATCTTTCATTTTTTTCTGAGACTTATTAAAGGCATTGTTGCTTCCATTACTCTATCCCTGGGGGTTTCCTCTATTAGGTCAGTAGGTGATTTCTCTACTCCCTAGGGTTTCTCATGTGATGTTGCTTCAGATTTTCAGTGTGTTTACCCTTAGATCTGCTACTTTTTTTTTTTTTTTTAGTTTTTGCAAGGCAATGAGGTTAAGTGGTTTGTAATTATTAAGTGTCTGAGGCCGGATTTGAACTCAGGTACTCCTGACTAGAAGGCCAGTGCTCTATCCACTGCGCCACCTAGCTACCCCATCTGCTACTTTTCTAAAAGCATGTTGCTTCAGTTGTGTTTAGCTGCTATCCATTTTTGTTGTTTTTGTAAAAGTTCTGGATCAGATGAATAACCTTATTGAGGTTTTTCTTTTGCATTTCTTTCTTTTTAAAAAAAGTTATTTATTTTCATTCATATACATATGCATATTTCCAAGTTACAAAATTCCCTCCACCTTCCCTTCCCACCCCCCTCCCCTCAGCAGGGAACAATCACCTTACAATTTTACATACATATTTTGTTAAACATGTTTAGAAATGAGTGATTTTTGGCATGAATTAGGATTAAGGGAAATAAATAAATGAGATAATTTTTATAAAGTGTTCATTAGGATTTTAAAAAAAAGAAAACCAAATTACTCATATCAAAAATGAACAGAGTCAATTCACATCCAATGAAAAGGAAATTAATTTTACATTACAAACTACTTTGCTCAACTATATGCTAATGACTGACAGTCTAAGGAAATGGATGACTAGTTAAAAAATATAAATTGCCTAACTTAACAGAAGAGGAAATAATATATATATATGTATATATATATATATATATATATATATATACACATAAATAACACCATTTTCGAAAAAAGAAAGTGAACAAGTCAACATTACATTCATTAAGGAAAATATCTTCAGAATTAAGTGGATTTACACGTGAATTCTTCTAAATATTTAAAGAACAATTGATTCCAATACTATATTAAGTAGTTGGAAAAAGTAGGTGGAGTCCTACCAAGTTCCTTTTCTGGCAAATATTGTGCTGAAACCTCCACAAGGAAGAACAAAACAGAAATAAGATCATATTATTAGAAAAATTACCAGCATCATTGACCATATCAATAACCAAACAAGTATATATCTTGTGATTTTTTTTCAGTAAATGCAGAAAAGACTTTTGATAAAGTTCAACATTTATTCATATGAAAACTCCTGAGTATAGGAATAGATGAAGTTTTTCTTAACTTGATAAGGAGTTTCTATTTAAAACTATCAGCAAGCAATATCTATAATGGGAGTAAGCTAGGAGTTTTTCCAATTAGATCAAGGCATTAAATAAGGGTGCCTAATATTACCACTATTCTATAATGTACTAGAAATATTAGCTAAAGTAATGAGAAGAAAAAATATTGAAGGAATTTGAATACACAGTGAGGGAAAAAAACTCATTCTATCCAGATGGTATGATAATATACTTAGAAAATCCCAGAGAAACAACCAATAAAAACCTACTTGAAATAATTTATAACTGTAAGAAAGTCACAGGATATAATAATGAACTCTTATAAATCCTCATCTTTCTTCATTACCAACAAAGCCCAGCAGCAAGGACTATAAATAGAATTTCTATTTAAATTAATGGCTGACTATATAAAATATTTGGGATCTGCCAAGATAGACTCAAGAACAATATGATCAAAATTACAAAATACTTTTCAAATAAATAAATCAGTTGTACACAACTGGAAAAATAACCATTGTTAATAATTAGGTTAAGCTGATATAATCAAAATGATAATTTTGAGATGAAGAAATTAGAGCTAAATACAGTCATGTGAAAAAAATGGTTTAAATCATTACTGACTGAAGAAATGCAAATTAAAACAACTGTGAAATACCATTTCATATTTATCAAATTGCCTAATATGTCAAAAAAAAAGAAAATAAATATTGGATAACATGTGGGGAAACTGGGATATTTTTGGTGTACTTGGGAAGCAATCCAACCATTCTGGAGAACAATTTCAAACTATGCTCAAAGGGTAATCAAACTTGCATCTCTTTTGATCCAGCAATAAGACTACAATATCTACGTGACAAAGATATCTGTAAGAAATAAAAAAGAAATTATATACAAAAAATGTTGCAGCTTTTTTTAGTGATAGCAAAGATTTGGAAATTGAGGAGGATACCCTTTAACTGGAGAATAGCTGAACATGTACAGATATTTGAATATAATGGACAACAAGAAATACTGAGCAAGTGGATTTCAGAATAAAAACAACTTGGACTTATGTGAAGCAAGCAAGTCCAGGAAAACATTGTACACAGTAACAGTAACATTGAACAATGATCAACAATGACTGACAATCTCTTCTCAGCAATACAATGATTAAATAAACTTCCAAGAGACTCCTCATGAAAATGCTATCCACATCCAGAGAAAGAACTTCAATTTCCAAATAAAGAAGAAAACATACCATTTTCACTTTTATTTAGCTTTTGGATATTTTTCATGATTTTTTTCTTTAAGTTCTTTTTCTTCTTTTACAACATGACTAATATGAAAATTGGTTTAATGAGATAGCATGTGTATGTTCTATATAGGATTACTTGCTATCTTGGAGAGGGTATACAGGAGGAAGGAAGGGAAAAAATTGGAACTCAAAATCTTATGAAAAAGTGAATGTTGAAAACTAACTGTACAGGTAATTTGAAAAAATAAAATATTATTTACAAAAGCAATGGAAAAAAAGATAGATCCTTTAAGGGCTGCTAGAAAGGATGTGATCCTCTAGTCCTTCATAAATTTCTGACTTTGGGCCCTTTCCCGCTTTCACCAATATAAACACATAAAGTCCCCAAACTAGGAAGCAGGTCAATAAAAAGAAAAATAGCCCAAAGGTAGGGTTTGTTGGCTTTCCCTATATATAGAAAGGGGCCACATGTCCTAAATTATTCTGTGTCACTCTTCTCAATTTTCTATGCTTCTAAGGTCAATCTTCGGGGTCATAGGTAAAAATTTACATTTTCCTTTATAATAATTTTTCTTGAATCTAGGTTCATGAAAAAATATCATCTCTTCTCATTGACCCAGGAAGGTAAGGAGAATTTTGTGGATACCTCATCTAGTACCTTTCAATTTTTATCAGTCATGAGGTACCCTGCATTAGAAAATAATAACAATAGAATTCAAGAAATGCAGTTCTTTAATACTTATCATGAAATCTTTTTATTTACTTTTGAAAATTATGTGCAAACTATATCACTCCATAAAAGTCTCAGAATGTCTCAGAATGTCTCTGTCTCTGTCTCTCTCTCTCTCTCAACTTTGAGTTAGATCATCTTAACCAAAAAGCAGAGCAGAAATCTCCTTAAAAAATTCCAAGCAAATAGATGGATTATTAAGGTCTTTCTATTGGAACAGTGAAGTAGGTAAAATTCCCAAAGTTAGGCTTTTTTTGCTTATATATTTTCTTTTTAATATTAATTATAAGAAAAATAATATATACATAAAACTGTAATGGTAGGCAACACTAATATTACATACATTCCAATATTTGAAGCATTGCTACAGCAGATAGAGTAGAGTTCCTGTCCTGGCTATTCAATTTAAAAATTTGAAATTATTCATTTTTACTTTTCTTTCTATTCGATAGCATTAAATTAAATCTATTGCCTTTGTTTAGAATTAATTATATCTCTTGCCTGACTAATAAGCAAACGTGTTTTTTATAAAAACAAATGTATTGATTGAGCCTCATAAATTATTATGGTTTTGAGGGAAGGTAAACCCACTCTGTAACATCTGGAATTACCTTTCAAAAAATGGGTTCTAAGACTAGGTTTTGAGGTAGTCTCCTGGTTTGCATCCACTCAAATTCATTACCTTTTCTATTTATTTATATGTTTAGTTTTATAACACAATATTTATTATATAATATAGTTAGTTTCATTACACAAGCAGAGAATAAAAGTAGTTCATATCAAATTTATTTAATAAGGTATCACGTTAATAAATGAAATAGTAAAATATCTCTCACATAGAACTGAGACTGCAATATATATATATATAATATTATTTATATAGTATGCATAGGAAGAGTATATATACTGTTAGAGGAACAAATAGGAATGAAACATATTGTAGATGGATGGAAAGGTAGGAGAACTCATACTACTAAAGCTGAAAAACTACTTCCCTTATTTAATGTTACTATTACTTAATAATATTATTACTGCATTGGTCCTACTACATTTACTCCCCATTTGTCTCTTCTGGGTTCACAGTATTGAAGAGTTGACTAAGTATTCTATATTTTTTGGACTTATAGAAGATGTTGCTCTTTATCATTCATAATTAAAATAGAAGAGATATTTAAACAAAGATGGCCTTAAGAATCATTATGATGCTTTTTATCCATATTGAAGAAGGGAGTAATTTTCATTTTCTGTCAAAAAAGAAATGACTATCAGTGATTCAGAAGGAAACTGGGAGAGAGGTAAAATGGTAGAAAATTAATGAGAATCAACAATAGTGAGAACTGGTCAGACTCAGCAGATCTAGATCAATATATGTGACAATAATATCATAGAGCAAATCAACTTTAAAAGTCTTTCATAATCTGCCTAATGCAATGACAAACAATTCCAGAGAACTAAATAGAATTACCCACTTCCTCCCAGTAATGTGATCATATGCTTCTGAACATTTGCTTTGCTTTACTAAATATATTTTGGTGAGAGTTTTTTTTTTTTAATTGTTCAATGGTGAGGGAGAGAGTGAAGGAAAGAAAATAAATAATCTCTTATTTCAGGGACCCCCTAGACTTTCAGTTTTGAAGATGTGTTTTATTTTGAGTCTTTGGTTTTTACCTTCCAAATTTTTTTTGCCAAAAGACACATATGAAGATTTATACAGGTCTCATTTCTATATTTTGGAAGAAGATTTCAGTAAATGTTGAATAACATGAATCATCAGGCAAAATTGATTTCTTTCTAGCTTTACTACCTTGAGCATTCTCTGATTTATAAAATTACCTTGTCCCAGGAGCTCATTATTAGTAAGACTTAATATGTAGTAGAATCTCATAAGCCTTGGTAACTGACCTGATCACTACCCTCTGCCTCCGATTGGATGGTTGTGAGTGATGTAGTTGGGTATTTGGAACAAGTGAAAACCTTAGAAAGTGGGATGGATTGGGGAGGAGAAAACCTCATTGAATATTTCTGGATAGGAGAGAAAAGGAGCTTTGAAATTTGGGTTTGTGGGTAAGGTAGTATGAGTAAGAGAACCATATTGGTTCACAGGACCCAATACAAAGAGGTTAAAGCCATTCAGTTTTTTATTAATTTTGCACCTGAATGTCAATTGCCTTTTATAGCTTTGAAATAAATATAAACTTTTTTAAACGTATTCCTAAAAGCTTGTATCACTTGTTTATTCCTCAGAGTGTAAATAAATGGGTTCATTGCTGGTGCTACTGAGGTTGCAAGTACTGCCACAATCTTATTCATAGCCACTCCTTCTTTTTCAGAAGGCTTAATATAGATGAAGATGCAGGTTCCACAAGTCATGGAGACAACAATCATGTGGGAGGAACACGTAGAAAAGGCCTTTTTCCTTTGCTCAACTGAGGGGAATCTCAAAATAGTCCTAACAATTGAGGAATAAGATAGAACTACTAACACTAAAGTGATGATGAGAGTCAACACAGCAAAGGCTAAAATCATTCTTTCTAGGAACTGTGTATCAGAACATGTGATCTCTAGCAATGGTGATAAATCACAGACAAAATGGTCGATGATATTGGAGTCACAGAATTCTAACTCAAGAAACTCACCAAGAATTGGAACAATGATCATCAACCCAGATAGCCAACAACCCAAGATGAGTTGGTTACAGACTCTGTTATTTATGATGGTTGTATAGTGCAGAGGTTTGCAGATGGCTACATAGCAGTCATAAGACATGGCAGCCAAGAGAAAAAATTCTGAGATCCCAAGTAGGATACCAAAAAAATAATTGAGTGAAACATGCATCATATGTCACAGTATAGTCCCTAGTTGACATGTTGTACAGGAATTTGGGAATACAGACAGTTGTGAATGATAATTCTAAGAAAGAAAAGTTCCTAAGGAAAAAATACATGGGGGTTTTAAGGTGATGATCTACCAAAGTGAGAGTGATAATGGTCAAGTTCCCAGTCACACTCAAAATATAGGTCAGAAACAGAAAGATCAAAAGCAGCACCTGCAGCTGTGGCAATCCTCGAACAATAAATAATGTTATCCCTGTCTGGTTTCTCATTTCTGACTCCTGTCTTTTGATGAATCTGTATGTGAGAGTGAGAGAGAGAGAGAGAGAGAGAGAGAGAGAGAGAGAGAGAGAGAGAGAGAAATTGGAGTTGAGAAGAGCCATCAAAAATAATTCAGCAATATAATTTGGATATTAATGCTTAAAGTCACTTTGGGGCCATTTTTTTCTTTCACTGGCTAAAAAAAATCATGCCAATTTTGTGTTATTTTCAATGTCTTTGTCAGTTACTGAGCAAAACATTTTGGTAAATACTTTTGTCCTTAATCTGTCTTTCTTTTTTGTCTCCATCTCATCCTTCCAAATTAACTTTAAGTAGTATTGTCTAAAAAGCTTGTCATTTTTTTTTGTTTTTTCATTTCCATTCCCAGATACAGGTTCTTCACTGAATCCCTTTGTGGCCTAGAAATAAAAGTTAAGCTAGAACTGTCTTGTTAAGTTAAAGTTAAGCAGAGACCATCTTTGATAGTTTATGTCAAATATACAGTTTTCATAGCACAAAGTTTTCAGCTATTCAGCACTCACTTCATATCACTTTGTTGTTTCCTCAGAAAGTTCCATGACCTCATGAAATATTTATCCTTCTTTCTATTTTTGACCTACTTTGTATTATATACTCAGTAGTGAGATCAATGTCGCTAAGACTGTGAATAGTTTCTTTACTTTTCTCAGAAAATTTCAAATTCTTTTTATGGATCATTTTAATGAATCCTTAGTTCTAGCTGTTGCAAACCAGTGTGCTTGTATTTCTTTATGCGATCCAAATTGTGTAATTTCATTTATTTTTGACTTTGCCAATGTATGAACCCTGTGAGATAAAACTTTGGATTTTTAATGAGTTGTTTTAATTTGAATTTATATTTACAGCATTTTAGTAGTTATTACCAATTTCCAGTTCTTATGTTGTGAATTCTTTGTTAAATGGAGACCATGGTACTTGATTTTTTTTGTTAGAGTAGTATATTTGAACTTTGAACTTAAGTAATTGATTCTATAAAAATTGATTCTATAGGTACATTCATGCACCTCTTTTAAAAGCTCAATTTCTTTTCTTAAACTTCAGACTTCTCTAGGCTCTCATTTCCATAATAAAAATAGACTTTGGTACAACCAGATCATGCATCTTTAGCTTTGCTCTAAGTCCTTTATTCTCCATGAACAAGCTCTATCTTTTAAGGTGACAGAACTCAGACCAGGTTAACCCAGATGACTTATTTATTCAGAGTTTACCTATTTTAACCAATGAAATGCTGAGATGGTTATGGGGAGGGAAGTGACAGAACAGAATAAATGTTTAGTTTGAAGTCTTAAAGGAAAGCATCAATGACCGCCAGACCCAGCAACCATTCTCTCCACATCTCAAAAATCCTTTAGGGATATGTAGCTAAAGAAGGTGTAGCCTGTTAGGCATCTCTACCTAAAATACCCTCACTTGCCTGAATCTATCTTGTACTATATCTTGGAAGCATTATCATTGCTGCCATAACTAATACCTAGGACCTCTCATCTCCGATTTCCATGCTATTTTTCTGACCATCTGTTTTCTCACCAAACCACTGTCTTAGAGTTCCAGATTAACAAACACACTTAGATTTATCAACCCTGTGGGTCCTTAATGGGAAGCAGAAACATTATATGGTCTGCAAATTTCTTATTGAAAAGCGTGGTGATGGAACAGAGGATACTCATCCAATTGGTGCTAGTTTTAATAAAGGGGGATACCTTCTAATATAATGTGTTAGATCATTAACTGTTTTGTCAGGTTTTTATAGGATGGGGAAGGAAAGAACATTTGTGAGATAGGGAAAATATTAATTGGGTTCAGGAAGAAGGGATTAGTTGTTAGCATGTTGCTAAAGGAACACAATGTGATGGGTGGAAATAATGAAAATGAAGGGAGGAAGCATAATCTTATACAGAGCAGACACCCACAGCCCGTGTGGAACATATCTGTTCCTCCACACCCAACCTAGTTGAGAATATCCAAGGGCTCAGGCTCCTTTTCCCCTAGCCCATTCAGTCTAAGTGAGCCTGGGTTCAGAAAACATTGCTTCATTCTGAATTAGATTAACAAGGTATCGCCCAAAACCCAGGTAGTTTGCTTAGCACCTTTGTTCAAACTTGTATCAGGAGTGAAGAAAATTACTCTTTCTCTGAACAACTGTTTGATCATTTCATCTCCACCACCAATGCAAACCCTTTACCCTAACAATCTTTTTTCTAAATTGTTTCATTTTTAGTTTCTATATTATTTTGATTGCGAATCAACTTTTCTGCATGCTTCTCTCTTACCTTAGAGACAGGTGGTACCTTAGTGTTTTGAGGGCTGGACCTGGAGACAAGAAGAGCTGAGTTCAAATCAAAAAATATCTAGTACTTTCCTAGATGTGTGACCCTGGAAAAGTCATTCAACTTCTGCTTGATAAAAGTATGTACTAGGGAAGAAAATGGCTAATCATTCCAGTTTCCTTTATAAGAACTGCCCCCCACCCAACACTCCCTTGGGTCCTAAAGAATAATTGGACATGCCTGCAGATCAATTCTATCACTTTGACTAATCAGCTTTCTTCTTCTAAACCTCTTAGATGTCCTCTGAACTTTTTATCTGTGACACCTTTCAAAGAACAGATGGGAAGATTTAGCTTAAGAAAAGTTCTAATTACAAATGATTACCATTATAATTTCAAGCTTCATTATCCAATCTCCTTACCTAGGACCTTTTTCATCTTGGCACTGGACTCCCTATTCAATGACTTCTTTCTTCATTGAAGGATCAAAAGACTTAATAAAGGTCTAATTAATAGCTGATAATGATTCTTTCCAAAGGAATAGTTTAAATATTAGAAGGCCATCTATTATTATAATATAGAAGTGGCAGTTTTTGGAAGTGAATTAATATAAATATAACTGTACCACTACTTTGCTGCTGCAGAAGATTGACCTGAGGGGGAATATTGGCTAGCTTATATTTCTCTGCTGCTATCCTTTTTCCTAATCTTTTGAGGTAACAGTATGTAAAACAATTTGTTCAGAGACTGGAATAGCCATTAAGAAATAGAAATCTTTGCATCTTTTTCAGTAGGAATTTATGATGGGTTTATTTTTGCACAGATTCTGGTTATTGGAGAGTGAAACCTAGAATTCTTTCTTCCCTTCCTTTGGGGGGCTGTTTATATGTAATGAATGATAAAGTTGCTAATGTGCTTTCCCCTGTATTTCTGGATCTTTATGTTGATGATTGTATATTCTATTTTCACTTCAAAAAGGATCAAGGTATTTACTCAATCATTTTGTGATTTGCAATGAGAATTAACCATACTCCGACATTCACTTTTGTCAGTGATACTTTCCATTTTTGTAGATGCCATCTCTGTCTGCTCATTGTTTCCTTGTGATTCTAAAGTTAAAAAAAACAAGCAATATAACTTATTTTGAGCAGGATTTCTCAATTATTTCTCACTAATTTTTAGGTAATTCTGTTTATTAGTTACATAATTATTTCCCATCTATATTCAATTTTTTCTAAATGCTCCCAGGAATTGTACTTCCTTAGGAGAACCCCCTTAGTTATAGGAATGGATTTTGCTTGGTTACTGTGAAATCTTCCTTACAAAGTCCTGTAAGAGAAATTCTTCCTGGATCTTGAGAAGTGCGGATTCTATATCCCATAATTACCTGTTCATCCAGTGAAGAATTCAGTGATGCAGACATCGTCAGTCATAAAACAATGATCTCAGATTCCTGAATACATGATTATTAAGAGGAGATTTGTCTGTTGCTTAGGGTTTTTTGGAATGATTCTAAATAGAGTGACTTCTTGAGCTAGAATTGTGGCCTAGTAGCAACTTGTCTATGAGTTGGTTTTCCTGACAAATTCCATCCTATGACACTTAGAGATTACTGTGCTACTTTAAATAATCATTTTTCCTTCTTTCAACAATCCATTTCTTTGTGTAACTGATACTCCTAGACTTGGAAATTGTCCCATCACGGGCCAACTGTCTTAGGGTTGCTTTCTTTTTCAGTAAGGAATTTTCTTCCAAAGGAAATAACTACAATAGAAGAAACTCAATGAATGTGTAACATATAGTGTTAAAAAAGAGAGCTCCCCATACCCCTAAGACCATCTAGCTACTCACCCACATAAAACAATCCAACCCTGGCCCCATTTCCACCAAAGAGCACGTGTCAAGGTCCTTATAATTCTGAGGACTATCTCAGGTTCAGATGTTAGATTTAATTATGGAACATCCATAGTATTTGTTGAATTTTTAACATGCATTTTTTGTCTGTACTAAGTACAGAATTATCTTTATTTTATCCTTCATGAAATCAGGGGATGGCATATGTGATGCTACAATGAAGGGATTCTGGTAGGTTGCCCTGATTTTGTTGACTTGGGTCACTCTATCTGATAATTTTATTTTCTACACTGATCTCAGGCAGCATTGGTTCATATGTCATATTATTGTTGGCCTTGCAGCTATCCACTGAGATAGTAGACATCAATTTTCAATAGTGATTTTGTCCATTTACTGACATGTGTGTAGTCTATCTGTACATATCATTATAAGACCAGAGGACAGAAAATTTTCCTCAGATTGAGGTAGTGCCTGGCCACAATTTTTTTTTCTTTTCTTTCCTTTTTTAAGGAGATAGAATTTGAGGCTGGTTCTTTAAACTTCAGGGTCAGGGCTCTATCCCCTGTGCCCCACAATTGCTTTTCTGTCATCACTAATTAATGATATTCAATAACTAAACAAATGTTTCCCATATGTACTTCATTCAATTTTTTTTCCATTCTACATTGTAATGATCTTCCTCAGGAGTCCCTAATTTTTAATTGTGGTAGGATTTGCTTGACTGTTATATTATCCCTCAAGAACCCTGAAGACTTTTCCCTTGATTTTGGAGAAATGAAGCTTCAACTCTGAAGGTTAAGATGGTTTGGGTCAACTCCAGCTAAGTGCCCAAATAACATAATGGGGGATCCAATGTTAAATGCATTCTCAGAAGTAAGAGAAACTGACTGGGACAGCTAGATGATGTGGATAGAGCACCAGGCCTGGAGATAGGAGGACTTGAGTTCAAATTCGACCTCAGACACTTAATTATTACCTGTGTGTCCTTAGGCAAATCATTTAACCCCATTGCCTTGCAAAAAAAAAAGAGACACTGACCTACATTACCTAGAGCCATGATTAGAGGAAATATGAAATAACCTCACCATCCCTAGTGCTTCAAAGGAAGAGGACTCAGAGGCCATATGTGTTAAAAACTATAGCCTCTAAAAAACTTACCTCTGGTTCTATCTACCTGATCTTTTTATAAGCCCCATTTGCAGGAGCTTAGTTACCTCACACTTTCCACTGTGGACCTTACTCTATTTTCCTCTCCATTGTAGTGAATGCCCCATTTTCACAGTTATCTTTCCCTCCACCCTCCATCCCCTTTCTCTCTGAATTCTTTCACAAATTGGATATTCTCTAAAAAGGATCTTTTAGCTAATTCATGTTTTTTTGGCAATTACCAAATTATTTCGTGTTTTAATTCTCTCAGATATACTTATTTTTTCAATGGTATAGCTTGCTCATTCAAAGGAAATATCACCTTGTGAAATTTTAGGAATTGTTTAGCATGAGAGTGGGGAGATAGCATTTGGTGGGAGATTCTGTACCTTTCAAAGTGAAAATACTAGCATAAAATCCAAGTGTATATGAATCTGACCCTATTAAACTTCTATTACCAATGAGTACATATCATGGGTCATTTAATAAAGAATGAAAACATCTCTGAAATGACTATTCGTTTTTCATCAGAAACCTTGTAATTGCTATATTTCCTCCCTCCCTCCCTTCCTTCCTTCCTTCCTTCCTTCCTTCCTTCCTTCCTTCCTTCCTTCCTTCTTTCCTTCCTTTCTTCCTTCCTTCCTACCTACCTACCTACCTTGTGGTTCCTGTACACAGAATCTGCCCCATCTATTTTTTCACCACAGTTCAAAAATAATAAAAATAAAAGAGAAATAAAGTAATATCTCAAAATATTATCTTACTTACTTCCCTTCCTTCAGATCTCCATGAGCATTTTTTGCACAAAAGTCCCTGGAATACCTTAAAACTGATTAATGGTGAATCACTAGAAATGCATTTATTTACTTCTGGCTACATTATTGCAAAAATCCATAATATTCTACAAGTAGAATGGAATTTTTCCTAGGTTCCCATCTTTTGGAATTCACTAAGCTTCTCTCCCTCATTAGCAACTCTAAAATAATTCTGCATTAGAGATCCTGTCCTGCTTTAAATGCAGGAAATATTTTGATGAGATTTATGTTGCTGAAAGAAATACAGAACCATTTAAAAGAGAATGAACTCTCAGGGCCTGCCTTTTTTTTGGATCCCCTGTTATATCTGAGCAGGGAGACAGTTTCCCCTTCAAACTCTACTCAAACACCAGAGGATATTTGTTTCATCTGTCCAATGTGCTACAGGTGCATGGGGACCAACCAAATTCACAAATGAAAGGACCATTTGGGAATCCAAGTTCAAAAATCATTAATGAATTACCATTGTAATCAACTTTGGCAAAAGACATGAAATATGTAGCTGTGCGGCCAGAACCCTTATGGAATGGAAAAAGAAGTAATTGCATCAGACACAGTAGAGATCATGAGTCTAGTCATGGAAGAAGAGTGACATCTCACTGCTCTTCCTCACTTTGTGGAAAACAGTGGTCTCCAAAATTTTTTGAGCCTCTATCTCCAACAGTTAAAAAAATTGAATATGCACCCCATTGATAACTCATGCATATAGGTTTATGTGTTATGCAAATGTACTGCTTTCTTAATAAATTAGGATTTCAATTAGACAGCCAGCTTTTACCAAATGCTTGGTATAGACACTAGATTCAGTACTGGGTTCAAAGGAGGACAAAACATTTTCCTTGTCTTAAAGACATATTTAATGGAGGAGATAACATTGTAAATTTCATATAGATATATATATAGATATATATATAGATATATATATATATATACAATATGCATACCCATAAAATATGTATATCTATAGTATATGTTGAGTAGGATATGATCATTAATTTTCAATGATATGGTGATAAAATGTTATAAATAAAACTTTAAACTTTGTTCATGTTAAGATTTAAAAACACAACCTTCTGATGTTTGGATCCTCCCTTTTTTTCTTTGATCTTTGCTTTGTCTTCTCTGAGAATAGGTGAATGAGGATATCTTTGAGAACAACATTGAAAGTTTCTGCCTTTCCTACTACATCCTTAGTTCAGAAAAACATTTAAGGAAACACGTTAAAATGAATCATGAGTTCTTAGGCAAGTCCTTCAAATCAAACAATCAAATAATTTATTAAGCAGTCATAATGTGCTTCACATTAAGCACTAGACATACAAATGAAAGTGAACTTTCAAAAGACAGTTCATTTTCTAATAGGCAAGCTAGTACAAGCAAGATATAGACCAAATGAACTGGAGATGAGACATTTAGTATTAAGTGGGAGAGGAGGAAGGAAGACATTTAGTATTAAATGAGAGAGGTAGAAACATCTTGTAGAAGATGGGCTTTAGCTTGGACATGAGGAAGTCAACAAAGGAGATGAGGACAGAGAACCTCCCAAATATGGTAGACAGAGTAAGTATAAGTGTACAGCTTTGGGAGATGGAGATGGAGGGATATCAGATGTCCTTTATGATTAAATCATAGATTATGTATCAAATAGATATTTATATAGATGTAATATATTTGTAGATAGGTGAAGAAGGTCTTTTTAAAAAGACAGAGAATTTTATATTTTTCCAGGAATTAATGAGGATCCATTAGATTTAATTCTTTCAACAAGATGGAGTTTTGTTGGAAAATCTTGCTTGGTACATATAAAACAACCAGAAAATTGTGGGAAAACTGGGCAATTTACTTTATACTACAGAGAGGTATAGCTATAACCCCAGAATCTGTAAGGTTCCTTTTAAAAATAATTTATTGCAATCCCTTATTGCCTATAGGTATGAGTTATAGCTTTATTATGAACAGCTACTGACTTATAGTCATCTACTTAAGTGAACTCTAAGTTCACTTAAGTGAACTCTAAGTTCACTCAGTTGTGTTAAGGTATTAAGAAAATATTTTTCAGAAATAGACATTTCAAGTAGAGGTAAAGATGAAGTAATGTACTAAAATGAATGATTCAAATAGTGAGAGAGAATTGAACCTATAAGCAATATCTTCTCTGTCTAAAACTAAACTATAAACATTTTTTAAAGAACAAACACATTGTTCAGATCATAGGAAAGATTTTATCCATTTTGTGTATTGATAGAAGGTTATAGTTTTGATAAAGACTGTTACTACTCCATATCATAAATTAGTTCAAATACAACAGATTAGTCAATAGGTCTCAGAAAGTTAGGGCTATTTGATTAGTGACCAGAGTAATTTAACATGTTATAGATAAATTTCTAATCAATGATAGTACTAATGTCTACTCATAATATAGGGCTTGCCTGTAATTCCATATTGAAGTATAGGTTGATTACTGCATCACTAAATATGCAGAAAATTATTGTATTGATCTTATTTAGTCCCATTCTAACATCATGAAGACATTTTAGTTTCACTTAGTTATATGCAGAATTTTGATATGTGTTAATTTAGAGCAGGTGTTTCATTTTTTTTAAACACCACTATCTAACAGAATCTGGCATACCATAGTAACTTAATAGGTTCATTGTTTTGAATATACACTGCTGTTTCTACTTATCACATAGAATTAAATTATTATTTCTTTTATTTTGATTTTATTCTGTGCTAGGATCAATTCAGGCAAGGTCAGCAATTTAGACATTAAGTTTCAATGATATGGTGATAAAATGTTATAAATAAAACTTTGTTCATGTTAAGATTAAAAAGGATATGATAATTAATTTCATTCAAATGAAACATTACTTGAAATTTGCATTCATCACTGCAATGGGAAGCACTTAGTTAGGAAAAGTGTCACCTAAGTCAATTTACTTTTTTCTCCTGATATTTGGATTTATTTGTATGCAATCTTTTAAATTTTATAAAATAAAAATTTGTTAATTTTATCTTGTGGAATTTAATCATATTTAATCATGACCTCTTTCTTTAGCCATAGATACGTATATTCTTCTCTAATTTGTTTATGATGTAACTTTTCATATCTAGATCATGTATCGATTTGGAACTTATCTTCGTATGTGGTAATAAATATTGGTTTAAATTTGATTTCTACCATACTGCTTTCACAACAGTTATTGTTAAATAGTGAATTTTACTACTTGGAGTCTTTGGGTTTTTTGCTTTGTTTTTATCATATATATATTAATTGATTTTTATTTTTACAAATACATATTATGAAAAATTTTCAACATTTATCCATATGCATATATATATATATATATATTTAAGATATAAAATTTCCTTCCACCCTCTTTTCCCATCCCTCTCCCCTCAGTGACTAACAGGTTAATACTGTATATACATATTTGGGTTAAACATGTTTACAGATTAGTATGAGAAGTTAGAATTAATGGAAAAAATACATGAGATAGTGTTAAAAAGTTAATATAGGGGCAGCTAAGTGGCTTAGTGGATAGAGCACTGGCCCTGGGGTCAGGAGTACCTGAGTTCAAATCTGGTCTCAGACACTTAATAATTACCCACCTTGTGAAAACCTAAAAATAAAAAAAAAAAACATTAAATTAAATTAAAGTGAATGTAGTATTTATCAAATTCTGAAGATTTTTTTTTTGTTTAGTTTTGTTTTTCTTCCTCTGGATGGGGAAAACATTGTCCATAGCTGATCTAATCCAGTTGTCCTAGCTCTCTGAACTCCTGAGAGGAGCTGCATCCATCAAGGTTGATCATCTCACAATGTTGTTGTTAATGTGTATAATGTTCTCCTGGTTCTGCTCCCTTCACTCAGCATCAGATCCTGTAATTCATTCCTTCTTAGAATCTTTGGGTTTAATGAACTTGTGTTCCCTTCCTTCTGTATGTTGTGCATGTAATCTGCTTCACTGATTGATCTCTTTAAAAGAGTTTAAAATTATTCTTATTCATCAGAACCTTAATTTATTGCACTGGTGATCTGAAGCTCAAAGTTCATTTGTAGGTAGTTTTTTTTTTAACGTTTTTGCAAAGCAATGGTGTTAAGTGGCTTGCCCAAGGCCACATAACAAGTGTCTGAGGCCAGATTTGAACTCAGGTACTCCTGACTCCAGGGCCGGTGCTCTATCCACTGACCCACCTAGCCATACCCAGGAGTTTTCTTACTGGTGGATCTCAATTACTCCATACTCTGTGTTTGCATGGAGGCAGAGTTGGTGAGAAATTGAGAAAAAAATCTCATTCTTCTGGTTTGAAAAAGAAGACAAAGGTTTCTATATAAATTCTATTCAAGTGATTTTTGGACAGACATTAGGAAGAATGTCTCAACATGGAGTAAACTCAACATGGAGTAAAACTGAGAGACTGATCATGTTGTTTCTTTTTTGAATATTATTTTAATTTTTCTGATTACTTGAAAAAGACAGTTTTCAACATTTATCTTTTCATAACCTTTTGAGTTTCACATTTTCTGCCTTTCTCCCTTTCCCCCCATTTCCCCACGATAATAAGTAATCAGATATAGGTTATACATGAACAGTCATGCTTAACATAATTTCATGTTAGTTTTATTGTTAATGAAGAATCAGAACTAAAGGGGGAAAATATTAAACACTTTAAAAGTGAAAGTAATAAGCTTTGGTCTGCATTCAGACTACATAGTTTTGTTTTGCAATGAAGATGGCATTTCCCTTCACAAGGCTTTTAGAATTATCTTTGGTTAGTGAACTGCTAATAGGAGGTAAGTCCATCATACACTTATTCACATCTTTAAAATGTTTCTTAAATGCAGAAATAGGATCTATATATTGAGAAAAGCCTGTTTCCTGCATCTATTGAAGCAATTTTAGAATTTTTATGGTTTTTATTATTGATATTATATTTTCTATATTTTTTGTTTTCCTGATATCCAGCAATATTCATTCCCTATTAAAATATTGTTATTATGAACAATCCTTTTAAAAATATTTTGCAGGATATGGTAAAGTTCTGTTCAGTCTTGATCTTGCTTTTCTCTGTTCCTGCTGCTCCTGTTCCTCCTGTTTCTACTTCCTTCTACTTGACTGATCACAAAGAACTGTCAGACTTCAATTTCTCATTTGGATCTCTCAGATGTCTCCATTGAGGCATTCTAAATAAAAGCATATTAGGGGCTCTAGTCTGAGCACTTGATAGTTATAGGTTGCATAGTGGATTGAGTTGCAGGCTAGAAATCAGTAATACCCAAATTTTAAATTCTGTCTCAGATACTTTCTAGCAGTATGACAGTGAGCAAACCACAGAATTAGCAGCAGCTGCTGCTTCCAGAACTCTCAGCCCAAGGATGGTGAGGTTATTGGAAGGAGATTAAAAGAGTCTCTTGGCTTACACTGAGATAATCCGATCTGGGTCTCAGTCTGGGATCCCAGGCCCAGGAAGAGGAGCAGAATCACAACAGAACTTACTGGTACAGCAGAGCAGGGACCCTTCTCAAAGTTCCATTACAGAAAAGAATGCTTGTGGTCACCAACAGAGCAGAGTACAGGTCAGGAGAATAGTAAACCTTTCCTTAGATCATAAGACTTGGGTAGAATTGAAAATGTGCAGGTCCCAAGAAGTATTTCTGAAAACAGTTTCAAACCCCTCCAAAAGTTTAGAAACAGAACCCTGCCTTAACAAAGAGTTAATATCAAGTCATAGGTTAGGAAAATGAGTAAACAATACAAGAAAAAATAATCTGACCATAAACAGTTACTATGGTCATGAGAAAGATTGAAATACTCAGACAAAGATAACAAAACCAAAACTTCTATATGCAAAGCTTCCAAGAAAAATATGAATTGGTCTCAGACCATGTAAGAGCTCAAAAAGGATGCTGAAAATCAAGTAAAGGAGGTAGAAGAAAAATTGAGAATAGAAATGAGAGTAATGCAGGAAAATCATGAGTCAGCAGTTTGGTGAAGGAGCTATCAAAAAATACTGAAAAAAGGTAGCATCTGAAAAACCAGACCGAGTCAAATGGGAAAAGATGTCCAAAAAGCCAATGAAGAAAAAAATGTCTTAAAGAATAGAATTGGTCAAATGAAAAGGGAGATGCAAAAGCTCACTGAAGAAATAATTCCTTAATATATTGAATGGAGCAAAGGAAAGCTGATGACTTTGTGAGAAATCAAGAAACAATAAAACAAAACCAATAGAATGAAAAATTAGAAAAAAATTGTGAAACATCTCATTGGAAAAACTATCATCTGGAAAACACTGACCTGGAAAATATATTCAAGAGAGATAATTTAAAACTGATTGGACTACCAGAAAGCCAAGGATGAAATAAAAGGAGCCTAGACCTTATTTTTTTCAAGAAATTATCAAGGAAAACTGTTAGAGGATAAAACAGAAATTGAATCCACCAATCACATCCTAAAAGAGATGCCAAAATGAAAATTACAGAAATGTTACAGCCAAATTTCAGAACTCCCAGGTCAAAGAGAAAATACCGCAAGCATCCAGAAAGAAACAATTCAATCACCATGGGGCTACAATTAGGTTGACACAAGATTTAGCAGGTTCTACAATAAGGGATCATTGTGTTTGAAATATTCCAGGAAACAAAAGAATGTTGTTTACAACCAAGAATCAATTACTAAGCAAAACTTAACATACTTTCAGGGGAAATGATGGACATTCAGTAATATAGGGAGCTTTCAAACTTTCCTGATGAGATGAACTGAATATTTGATCTTCAAATACAAGACAAGTAAAGTATAAAATAAGGTAAACAGGAAAGGCAAATCTTAAGGCACTTAATGATGTTGAACTGCTTGTATCCCTCATGGGAAGATCATGCTGACAATTCATATGAACTTTCTCATTTATTAGAGTAGTTATTTATTATATTTACCATCATGAATATTATATATTTTATATATATAGTTCATTATAAAGATATTTTTTGTTTTGTTTGTCCTTCATTTTCAAAGAAGACTGATATCAGGGAGGTGATGCTATGACAAGCACATGAATTGGATTTGAGTGAGGGGGTGCTGTGCTTGGTCATCAGCCTCACTTTCTCCTCCAGAGCCATCTGCATCTAGTGGCTAGATATGAATCAAGATGACTGGAAATGGCCCTGGATGTGAGTCAATCATGATTAAATGACTTGCCCAAGGTCACATAGCTAGTTAGTATCAAGTATCTGAGGCTGGATTCTAACTCTTGTCCTTCTGACTCTGAGGCCAGTGCTCTATCCACTGCACCAATAGGTGAGAGAGGAATATACTGGGAAAGGGATAGGGGAAGGTAGAATAGGGTAAGTTATTTCATAAAAAAAAGAGGCAATAAAAAATTATCAGTGGAGTAGAAGAAAGGGGATTTGAGGGGGAGTTAGTCTTACTCTCATTGAAATGGGCTCAGAGAAGGAAAAAACACTCAATTGGTATATAAATCTATCTTAGAGAAAAGTAGGAGGGGAAAAGGATTGGAGGAAGAGGAAAGTGATAGAAGGGAGAGAAGACTGAAGGAAGGCATAGTCAGGCACAAACACTTTTGAGGAAGAAAAGGGTGAAAGAAGAGAGAAAATAAATAGGGTGGAGGAAGGAAGATGGAGGGAAACCCAGTAAGCTGTAGTAACTGTGTGAAAAAATAATGTTATAAATTTCTCTGATAAAGATGTAATTTCTCAAACATAGAAAAGTGAATCAGATATGTAAAAAATAAGAGCCGTTCCTCAGTTGATAAATGGTCAAAAGGTTTGTATGCTTTTCAGGTAAAGTTATCAATGCTATTTAAATTATTTTTTTAAATATCCTAATTGAATATGGATTTTCTACCTTTACCTCCCCCACCACCAGCATGTTGGCAAACAATCTGGTATAAGTTGGGCATGCACAATCATGTTTAACATATTTCCTTAGTAATCATGTTATTAAGAAGGTATTAGAACTGAGGGGGAAAAACATAAGAAAGAAAAAACAATATAAAAGAATTTCATAAAAGTGAACATTGAATGCTTTGCTCTGCATTCAGATCTCACAGGTTTTTCCTCTGCAAGTGAATGGCATTTTCCATTAAAAGTCTCTCAGGATTTTCCTTGCTCGCTGCTGAGTGATCTGCTGAGAGGATATGCATTCATCATAGCTGATCATTTCAAAATGTTAATATGCCCAGTTTTATCTTGGTTCTACTAAATTCATTCAACATCAGTTCATGTTAGTCTTTCCATGCTTCTTTATAGTCTGGTCACTTGTGATTTCTTACAAAATAATAGTAATACCAATTATTCATATACCATAACTTATTTAGCCATTATCCAATTGGTGGACATCCCCTCAATTTCCAATTCTTTGATGCTATAAATATTTTTGAATGTAAAACTTTTCCCAATTTTTTATCATCTTTTTGGGATATAGGTCTAATAGTGGTATGGCTAGATAAATTTTTTTGCCCTTTGGGTATAGTTCCAAATTACTCTGCAGAATGATTAGATCAGTTCACATCAGTTCACAAAAATGCTGCACTAGTATTCCAAATTTCCCCCATCATCTTCAACATTGACCATATTTCTTTTTAGTCATCTGAGAGGCATGAGGTGGTACCTCAAAGTTGTTGTTATTTGCATTTCTCTAATCACTAAGAAATTGAAGCATTTTTTCATATTATTATAAACAGATTTAAATCCTTTATCTTAAAACTGCCTGTTCATATGCTTTGACCATTTTTACATTGGAGAATGACTTGTAATCTTATAAATTTGATTTAGTTCTCTTCATATTTTAAAAATGAGTGCTTTGTCAGAAACAGTTTCTGTGAAAATTGTTTCCCAATTTTCTGCATTCCTTCAAATTCTGACTCCATTGATTTTATTTGTGAAAAACTTTTTAAATTTTATTTGATAAAAATTGTCCACTTTGCAGTTTATAAAGTTCTCTTTCTCTTGTTTGGTCATAAACTTCTCTCATTTCCATAAATCCCACAGATATAGTATATTTTGTTCTCTTACTTGATCTATGGTATTACCGTTTAGGTCTTAATCTTCTTATACCCATTTTGACCTCATTTTGGTAGAAGGTGTGGGATGTGGATCTAACTAGGTTTTGCCATACTATTTTCCAATTTTCCTGACAGGTTTTTTTAAATCAAATCATCCCAGAAGCTAGTGTCTTTGGCATTATCAAATAGTCATTTACTACTATTCCTTTTGTAACTAATCTAATCCACAGATACACCATTCTATGTCTTAGCCAGTACCAGACACCTTTGATAATGGTTGTTTATAAAATAGTTGTAGATATTCTATGGCTAGATCAGGTTCCTTTACTTGGTTTTTTCATTAATACCCTCAATCTTCTTGATTTTTTTTTACTTCAGATGAATTTTTTTCCAGCTCTGTAAAGTATATCTTTTGTAGTTTGATTAATATAATCCTAAATAAGCAATTTATTTGGATAGAATTATCATTTTTTTATTTTATCAGCTTGGTCTAGCCATGAACAAGTGACATTTTTCCAATTAGTTACATCTGACTTTATTTGTATAAAAGTATTTTATAAATGTATTCATATAGTTTCTGGGTTAGTGTTGGGAGGTAGATTTCCATGATTATTTTTTTTGTTGTTGTCTACAGCAAATTTAAATGAAATTTCTCTTTATATCTCTTGCTACTGTGCTTTGTTGGGAATATATAGAAATAGTGATGATTTGTGTGACATATACTGTAAATCCTGCTACTTTGCTAAAATTGCTGATTGTTTGAAATAGTTCTTAGTTGATTTTCCAGGGTTCTCTAAGTATACCATTATATCATCTGTAAAGAAAGAATTTCAATTGCTTTTCTTGTTTTATTGTTAAAAATGGCATTTCTAATAAAATATTGAATTGCAGTGAAGATAATGGATATACTTATTTCATCCACATCTCACATCCTCTATGAATATCATAGACCAATTAAGAAATCAAGAAATACTCTCTCTGTTGGATCTATGGAAAGAGAAATTCCTGACCAAACAAAACTCAGAAAACATTATTAATGGCAAATTGGATGATTTGATTATATTAAATTAAAAAGGGGTTGCACAAATAAAATCAATGCAATTAAGATTAGAAGGAATGCAGAAAGATGAGAAAGAATTCTCAGAGCCCATCTATTATATATATAATGAATTGCTATTTCTGTAAATTATGAGCAGCTAGATTTTAAAGAAGCATGGAAAGATTTGCCTGAATGCATGCTGAGATGAGCAGAACCAAGAAAACATGGTTCACATTATCTAAAACATTGTGTTGTGAGATGATCAGCTATAATGGATGTAGCTCTTTTCAGCAATTCAGTGATCAAGAACAATCCTGAGATCTAGCATGGAAAAATACTACCTGCCAAGGGAAAAATGGATTCTGAATGCAGAACAAACCATCCTTTGTTCACTTTAAAACTTCTTTTATGTTGTTTCTCTCTCATAATATCTTTTGTCCCCACTTAGTTCTAATTCCTTTTTCACAATAGGATTAATATAGATAAAAGTTAAACCAACTCTTTCCAGATTGTTTACTGCCTTGGGCAGGGGATGGAGAGAGGATGAATGAAACACATAAATTTGTAAATGAATGAATGTTGAAAATTATCATTGTGTGTAATTGAAAAAAATAAGATAAAAGAATAAAAAATAAAAAACAAAACCATATATCATCTAGGCAGAATATTGGAAAAGCACATTTTCATCTGTTTAATAATCATGGTATATTTATATTTTTCTCGGAATTTCCCAAGAGAATCACTTAGTTATGGTGTAAAACTAATGCTCAGCATTACGTACTCCTATAAATCTCATCCCTTTGTACCTTTCTCTCCCAGTTTAAGTCCAAACCACTCATTTATTTTTGTTTTGGCAGAGTAATGAAAATTGCTTGCTGCTCAACCTGGGAAGAAACACCATAATGAAATTAAGACTCTGCATCTGTGTTTGAATATATCCACCATCTTAATTTTAATAAGAAAACACAATGTATATGATGTCAGAAAAATTCTAAGTACTAATTCAATTTTTTAATCCTTTGAACCCAGGAAAGACAAATAGGAAGCATATGTGTAGGAACAGTGCAATAAAAGTATTATTAAATAGCAACATCATTAAATAAAGATTATAGTTGTGCAGTATTAGACGCATGAGTCACTTATGCCTTCATGCATATGTAATGACAATACATGTTTCTTTCCTATAGTTTCCTTTAATTGTTAGCTAATCGTTCAATCAGTAATGAGCTGTTTTTCTCAGTTTTATTTGAGGAATATTTTATTACAACTTTTATTATGTACTACCTTATTAAATATTTTTGCTTTGAAGTCATTGTGTTCTGTGCTTGAGTAATGAAAAAAATATATTGATGGAAGTTAGGGAATTGTGGTTTCGATTGGATTTAAAACCTAGAGAATACCACAGACGTTATATATCCCTAGACTTGGTTCCCATTTTGTGAGTTAAAAAGGTACCTTCAGGTGCTACACAGTAAATTTACCTTCACTAAAATCACGGCTAATGATAGCTTGTTAATATATTCAAAGGTTTGATGAGAGGAAATAATATAGGTGAATACATTTCCTTAACAACCTTTTATTTAAAAAAAATTCTGTACTTAATGGAAGAATAACTATTAATATTAAAATCTTTTCCCCCTTTACATACCACTAGATGCAAAAGAAAAATCTGTTGGGGAGCAAGCTAGTAACAAACTTTGGCCCTTACTAAATTTTTTTCTGGTCTTATGACTAATAAACTATCTCTTATAGATCTGTAAAATATGATGCTAGAAATGAGTGATTCTGGAATGGAAGGAGTCAAAGGCTTTTTGATTATTTTTTTAAGGAGGGAGAAAAATTCATAGATTGCTACTGAGAGAAAAAAGCAAATGTTAATAAATGTTGAAAATGATAACTTCTGATTTCTTATTTCAGGGCATCCTATCTTTCAATCTTGATGTACTTTTTTGAGCTTTGCCTTTTAGTTTTAGAGATATTCAGTCCAAACTCCATATGAAAATTTACATAGACTAATTTCAGTGTTCTACCACGAGATCTCAGTATTTGGGTTTTTGTGTTTTATAATATGGATCACTAGGTCAAATTGACTTTCACATGACTGCACAACTTTGAATATTCTGTTATTGACATCTTTGTCCCAGGAAGCTCAGCGTTGGGAAGATTTTATCATTCTACAGGAACTCATAACACTTGTTAATCCACCTCATCATTACCCTTTTTTTAAGTGCAAGCTGAGCTCAAACATCCCTTCATATCTCAATGCCCTACTTTGGGATTTCTCTGACTGACTTCTCCACCATGCTTGTAAACTGAACTGTCCCTCCCACTTTTCAATTTTCTTTTATAAATTTTCAAATCTATTGTGTATTTCATTTTGTTCCCCAGTTACATGTAAAAATAATTTTAAACCTATGTTTTTATAACTTTGAGTTTCAAATTCTCTCACTTCCTCCATCTACATCCCCCACCTCCTTTGAGAAGACAAGCAATTTGGTATAGATTATGTGTAGTCATGCAAAACATTTCCATAATATTCATATTTTTAAAGATCATATAGACCAAAAATACCCTCAAGAAATATAAAGTAAGAAAAAAAAAGTGTATTTAAACACAATCAGTTCTTTCTCTGGAAATGGATAGCATTATCTATCATAAGTCCTTCACAATTGTTTTGGATCACTGTATTGCTGGAAATATCTAAGTCATTCACAGGTTGTGTACTTTGTGCATAGTACATTTCATTTTTTTAGGGGTCTTTTTGCAAGGCAATGGGGTTAAGTGGCTTGCCCAAGGCCACACAGCTATGCGATTATTAAGTTTCTGAGGCCGGATTTGAACTCAGTTACTCCTGACTCTAGGCCCAGTGCTCTATCCACTGTGTCACCTAGCTGCCCCTAGTAGATTTCATTTTGCATCAGCTCATGTAACTTTTTCCTGGTTTTTATGAGAGCATCCTGCCCACCATTTCTTAAAACTAAATAATATTCTACCACAATTATTTACCACAATTTGTTCAGTCAAACCCTATTTCATGGGCATCTCTCAATTTTCAATTCTTTGCCAGCAAAAAAGAGCTACTTAAATATTTTTATACAAAGACCCTTTTCCTTTTTCTTTTTTTATGGATTTTGGAATACAAACCTGGTAATGACATTGCCATATCAAAAGGTAGACATGGTTTTTATAGCCCTTTTGGCATAGATCCAAATTGCTTTACAGAACAATTGAATCAGTTCAAAACTTCAACAGTGTATTGATGTCTTATTTTTCCCATATCTCTTCCAACATTGTCACTTTTTTGTTTTAATTTGCATTTCTCCAATAAAAAGGAATTAGAAGAGCAGCTAGGTGGCACAATGATTAGAGCACCTGCCCTGGAGTCAGAAGAACCTGAGTTCAAACCTGGCATCAGACATTAATAACCGCCTAGCTGTGTGACCTTGGGCAAGTCACTTAACCACATTGCTTTAAATAAATTTTAAAAAGAAATAAAGAAAAGAAAGGAAAAAAGTGAATTAGAACCTTTTGTAATATTCATCTGAAAATTGAACATATCCTTCAATCTGTCAATTAGGCATACTTTTCAACTTTCTTTTATATGTGTTATGTTGCTAAATAGATTTTAATTTCTTGGTGGGATGCAGAGATTGTCTTTCTTTTTCATATTTATATCTTTATGCTTATCATAGTGCCTTGTATTTAATAAGCACTTAATAAATGTATATTGACTTATGTAGAAAGCTTAAAAATTTTTGATGATAAATTTCTTTTGCATGGTTGGTTCTAAATAAATGTTCTTTGAATTTTATAGAAATGAAGTATGAGATGGTTGAAAGAACTTGAAAATCTTTGGAAAGGGGATAGAATGGAAAGTGGAAAGCTTCATTCAGTGAGGATTTCTAGAAAAGAGAAAAATGTCATGAGATAAAGTTCTATGGGGAGTAGTCATTAGTAGGATAATAAAATTGGATCATAGGTCTCAGAGAAAAGAGCTCAGTTATTTTGATTTTCTTTTACTAATTTTGTACCTGAATATCAATTATCTCTTTAATTTTTAAATGCTATTTTATCTTTTCCCAATTACATATCATAAAATTTTAGCATTCAATTTATAAGATTTTGAGTTCCAAACTTTTTTCCCCTCTCTCCTTTTCCTCTTTTCTGAAAAACGTAGGCATTTTGATAAAGTTTACATGTAAATTTCATGTAAATTATATTTCCATATTAGTATCAATTTCTGAAGAATAAGAATAATAGAATAACATTAAGAATGAATTAATTAAAAATATACTTAGATCTATATTCGGAGTCCATCAGTTCTTTATCTGTACACATATAACATTTTCTTTTGTGAATCCTTTGTACAATCTTGTATCATTGTGTGGTTGAGAAGAGTTGGGTCATTCTTTGTTCTTATCACTGAATGGTGCAGATACAATGTTTTCCTGACTCTGCTCATTTTATTTTGTTTATACAAGTCCATCATTTCTCACTGTACAATAAAATTTCTTCCCATTCATACAGCATATTTGTTCAGACCTTTCCCAGTTGATATCTGACTTTTCAACTTCCAACATTTTTTCTACCACAGTAAAAGTTGCTAAAAAGATTTTTACACATGCAGGTCCTTTCCGCATTTGTATTATTTTTGGCATATAGATCTTATGGTGGTTTTGCTGTATGAAAGGGTATGTATACTTTGTTTACCCTTTGGGCATCAAAATTGTTCTCCAGAATCTTCGGATAAGTTCACAACTCTGCCCAAAGTGTACTAGAGTCATCTTCAACATTTATCATTTTCATTTTTTGTCACATTAACCAATCTGAAATATGAATTGATACCTCAGGGTTGTTTTGATTTGCATTTCTCTAATTAAAAGCTAGCTTTTTCAAGGTTATCTAAATAGATTAATACATCATTTGGAAAGAGTGTAACAGTTTGTTTTCCTCATTGTCTATTGTAATTCCTTCAGTTTCTTTTTCTTGTCTTATTGCTATAGTTAACATTTCTAGAACAATATTGAATCATAGTGGTGATAAGGGAAATCCCTGTTTCACTCCTGACCTTAATGGGAAAACTCGAGTTTATCACCATTATAGAGAATGCTTCTTGATGGGTTTGAGATTCTAAATACATCTTATAATTTTAAGGGATGCTCCTATGTTCTTTTTTATTTTAATAGGAATGATTGCTGTATTTTGTTAAAAATTTTTTCTTTATCTATTGAAATAATCATATGAATTGTGTTCATTTTATTATTGTTATGATCAATTATATTGAAGAATTTTTTTTAGTATTGAAACAACCTTCCAATTCTGGTATAAATGCCACTTAGGTATAAATTATAATCTTTGTGCCATATTGTTATAATCATCTTGATAGTATTTTGGTCAAAATTTATTCATAGAAATTCATTATGGAGATTGGTCTATAATGATCTTTCTCTGATTGAGATATCAGTACCATATCTGTGTCAATAGAGTAGTTTGGTAGGATTTGCAGTTGTCAATTATAGCTTTGAAATTAAGGAAATCCTTTTGAATCTATCTCTAAAAGCTTGTATCACTTGTTTATTTCTCAAGGTGTAAATAAAGGGATTCATTACTGGTGCCACTGAAGTTGCAAGCAGTATTACAATCTTATTTGAATTCACCCCTTCCTTTGCAGAAGGTTTGATATAGATGAAGATACAGCTGCCATAAGTCATGGAGACAACAATCATATGGGAGGAACAAGTGGAAAAAGCCTTTTTCCTTTGCTCAACTGAGGGGAATCCCAGAATGGTTTTCACAATAGAGGCATAAGATAGAACCACTAAGACTAAGGTACTGAGAAGTGTGAATGCTGCAGAGGCTAAAATCATTTTTTCTATGAACTGTGTATCAGAGCATGTGATCTCCAGCATTGGTGCTGCATCACAAGCAAAATGGTCAATTATATTGGAGTCACAGAATTCTAGCTCAAGACCCATAGAAAATGGTGTAAGGATTATCATTAACCCAGACAACCAACAACCCAGAAGGAGCTGGTAACAGACTCTGTTGTTCATGATGGTTGCATAGTGCAGGGGTTTGCAGATGGCTACATAGCGGTCATAAGACATGGCAGCTAAGAGAAAAAATTCAGAAGCCCCAAATAAAAAACAAAAAAATAATTGAGTGAAACAGGCATTATAGGTCACACTATAGTTCCCACTTGACAAGTGGTACAGGAATCCAGGAACAGAAGCAGTTGTGAATAATAATTCTAAGAAGGAAAAGTTTCTAAGAAAAAAATACATAGGTGTTTTAAGATGGAGATCCACCAAAGTGAGTGTGATGATGGTCAAATTCCCCATTATACTCAGCATGTAGCTCAGAAACAGGAAGAACAAAAGCAGAAGTTGTAGTTGTCTGTCATCTGTCAGTCCCCTAAGAACAAATAAAGTTATCTCTGTATGGTTTCTCATTTCTGACATCTGTCTTTTGATGGACCTGTGAGAGAGAGAAAGAAATAGAGTGAGACAGACAGAGACAGAGGCAGAGACAGATACATAGAGACAAAGAGAAATTGGAGCTGAAAAGAACCCTCATAACATGAAGTCACCTTTATATGGTTTGGAAATTTTTTATATTTTCAATGCAATTTTATTTTATTTTTTCAACTACATGTAGAGATAATTTTCAGCATTCATCTTTCTGAAAACTTTTGAGTTCTGTGTTTTTACCTTCTTTCCATGTCTTTCCACTCATCATGACCACCAGTAATTTGATATAGGCTATACATGTAGGGGCAACTAAGTGGCACAGTGGGTATTACTTCAGTCCTAGAGTCAGAAGAGACTGAGTTCAAACCTGGCCTCAGACACTTAATAATTACCTAGCTGTGGGACCTTGGGCAAACAAACCTCACTGCCTTGCAAAAACCAAATGAGTGTGTGTGTGTGTGTGTGTGTGTGTGTGTGTGTGTGTATGTGTGTGTGTGTATTTTCCACATTAGTCACATTGTGAAAAAAGAAAAAGAATTAAATGAGCTTGGCATTTTTATAAGGACTTTGGCCCCAGTCTTTCTTTTTCACCTCCAGTTCCTTGACTCCTCCATATTCTTTCCAAATCCACTTTAATTTGCATTATCTAATTACCACTCAAGTGGTACCACTCAGCTTGCAAAACTATGTTCCAACTTTTATTATGAAGAAAATCATTCTCCCCTGGACAACTTCAAAGTAATTTTATCTACACACATAGTGGCAAACCCTTGGGCCTAACCTCTTTTTTTCTAATTGTTATATTATTTTGATTGTGCACCAACTTATTTACATGCTTCTCATTTACCTTAGAGGCAGCTGGTTGATCTGTGGATAGAGGGCTATCCCTGGAATCAGAAGAAGCTAACCTCATATTCAACTTCAGGCTCTTCACAATTTATGAGCCCAGACAAATCTCCTTATGTCTATTTACTTGATGTAAGGATCAACTTGTAAAGGAACTGGCAAATAATTTCATTTTCTTTTATAAGGAAAACCCCATAGGTGATATGATCTCTTTGGTCCTGAAGAGTAGGACATGACTGAATAAGAATTCTATTATCATAACTCATCAGTTTTTTTAACTTTTAGAATCTTTTTTTAACTTTGAGACCTTTCAAAGAACAGGGATATTTAAGTTAAGAAAAGTTACAATCATAAAAGATTGCCATTAGAGTTTTAAAGAATTTCTCTCCCCAACCAAGTTGTCTCCAAATCCTTTTCCCTCTTTTCTCCTATCTAGAATCTCTACCCTGGTGATGAACTCCTTAATTGATTGTTTCTGCAATAAAATAGAAGTATATCTAATAAAGGAATACATAGTATAATAAATAGCTGGTGTATCATTATTATTATCATTATCATCATCATCATCATCATTATTATTATTATTATTATTATTATTATTATTATTGTTTAGAAGTGGAATTGTAGTTTTTGGAAGCTGAAGTACACCATAAAAGCTCTATCTACTTTGCTTCTGTAGAAGATCGACCTGAGTGGGTAATAATGTATAATTGGCATTCTACCCTACTGTCTGTTTTCCTATCTTTTAAAGGTAATATTATGTTAAAAAAAATTTGTACAATGATGGAGGCCAGATTTAGAGATAGGAATAGCAATAAAGGAAATATAAATTACAGTTTGTGCCTGTAGTTCAGTAGTGTAAAGAGACTGAGGTGGGTTATTTCTGCAAAGGTTTTGGCTATCAAAGAGTTAAACAGAATATTTTTTTCTTTCCCTTCTTGGAGGTGGTAGTTTGTGTGTTAGGAGAATGAGCTTAATGGAATTTCCCTTGTATTTCTGGATCCTTGTATTGATGATTATATATTCAAGAGTCATTTGAGACAGAAACAGGTCATTTTCTACATAACAGTGGAACATTGCAATGAGAAGTAACAATGGTCTGTCACCTTTTCCATTGCTCCTTTGCATCTTTGTAGATACCATCTGAGTTTGCTCACTTCGTCCGTGTGATTCTAAGGTTAAAGGAGAGGCAACTTAATTTGTTTTGAGCAAGGTCTCAGCATGAATTGTTATTCACAGATTATAAATCAATTCTGTTTAGCAACTATATGGATATTTTCCATCTGCATTCAATTTTCCTTCCTAATCCCCTGGATTAGGCTTCTTTTAGGAGACCCCATTTGTTTGAAGGAATGGATTTTATTTCTTCCCTGTAAAATATTCCCTACAGAGACCCCTATGAGGAATTCCTCCTAAATCTTGAGAAATGTGACCTCTGCATCACAGTTAATATTATATGTGAACATTTCATACAGTATAGAATACATCATTACAGAGAGCACGCATGGAACAATAATATTGGTTTTTTTGGATACATGATTATTGGAGCAATAATTCTTTTTTACAGGAAAGATTCCACAGAGAATGACTTCTTGACCCAGGATTATGGCCTATTAGAAACTTTTCTCTGAGCTGGTTTTCCTGACAAACTCCCTCTTCTGACACCAAGGGCTCACTGGACCTTTTGAAATAATTCTTTCTTTACTAGGAAGCATTACCTGTCCTTCATCCTCCAATAGTGTGCTCTTTCTTTTAGTTATCTTCACTCCCAGCCCTAAAAATGTCCCCTTTTTGTGTCAAATGACTTAGGATTGCTTTCATTTTAAGAAAGGAAGCTTTCATTCAGAGGAAATAGATTTAATGGAAAAAGTTCAAGAAATGTAGCATATTTCGTAATAAAAGAGAAAACTCCCTGAACTCCTGAGATTTCATAGCCTCTAAACCTGACCCTTACTTCATCAAAAGGCAGAAGTAAATTTTTGTTCAATCCTAAAGAAAATATCAGAAATACTGAATTTCAACCTGGAACATCAATAGTACTTGAAGGATTATCAAAACAGACTTTTTGTCTCTTTTCCCCTGCAGGAAGTTGGGTAATGGCCTGTGTAAAGGTACAATAAAGGGGATTCTGGAGTGTACCATGTGGTTTTGGTCACTATATCAGGTAATTTGGTTTTCTAAACTCTTCTCTGACAGAGTGAGGTCATCTATCCCATTGCTGCTGACATTGCAACTGGTCACCGAGCTGGTTAGGCACCATCTTTCACTAAATACTTGGTCGTTTTCTGTTGTGTCTCTTCAATCTCTCTGATCATGTGATTATAAGGACAGAGGGCAGAAAATTTTCCTATGTTTAGGGTAGGACCTGCTAACAATTTTCTTTTCTCTCTCTTTTTTTTAATCATTTGGAGACAATAAGGATAAAGTCACTTGCCCAGTATTACACACCTTGTCAGGTGTCTCAATTTGAATTTCAAATCAGGTCCTTTTGACTCCAAGGCTAGTGCTCTATCCATTGTGCCCCATAATTGTTTTCTAATAATCACTAATTAATAATATTCAGTAGCTAAACAAATGTTTCCCTTTTAAACCTCAGTTAATTTTTTTCCCATTCTGCATTGGAAATGGCTTCCTCAGGAGACCCCAATTAATTAAAGATATAGGATTTGCTTGATTGTTTTATCATAGTATTCACCATGAGTTTGGAGAAATGGAGCTTCACTCTTATAATTAAAATAATTTGGGTCAGCTCTTTGTCAGATAACATAGGATACATTCAGAATCAAGATGATCTGCTCTAGGTTGAGTAGAACCACAATTTACGGAAAGTTCAATTATTTTCCCATCATCAGTTCTTCAAAAGAAGAGGACCCAGAGACTCCTATCCCAAGCCCATTGCTTCTAAGAGGTTTAACTATGGAACTGCCTACATCCTATTTATGCAAGCGTCATCTCCAAAAACCTAGTGACCTCACACTGCCTAATGTGGACTCTACTCCATTTTCCCTCTCTGGGTAGTGAATATAATCTTCAATGTTACACCTTCCTCCAGCCTCCCTTGCATCTTTCTCTCTGAGCTCTTTTACAAGTTTGCTAGAGGCTAGAAATAATTGTTTTAGGTAATTCATTCTTTTGTACAATTAGCTTATTTTTTTAATGTTATAATCTTCTCAGGATACTTATTTGTTCAGTGATGAACCTTGTTCATTCAAAGGAAAAATATTCAGTTGTGAAATTTTATGAAACTTGCAACCTGTGAGTAGGGAGACAGTTTTTGTTGGGAAGCTCTCAAGCAACCCACAAATTGCTAAGACCAATATTCAATCTTTTCAGTTATGAAGCTGATCCTTGAAACTATTCTTACCAAAGAGTACATAACAAAGTTCAGGTGATTCAGAATAAAAATAATATCTCAGAAATGAGTATTCATTTTCTATTGTAATTATATATTTTAATTGATTAATTCTCTTCCTTCCTTTCATCCTTCCTTTGTTACAACCTTGCTCCCTCTCCATTCTCTCTATCTCTATCTCTGTCTCTGTCTGTCTATCCCCCTCCCTCTCTTCATCCCCCCCCTTCTGATTTCTGTGTACCTGTACAAGGTATCCAGCTCAATTTATTATATCCACATAAATTGAAAAAAATAGTGATGTGACAAGTCAATATATTACTTACATTCCTATATGTACTTCTGGTATCATGAGGAGTTTTATCCAAAAGTGCCTGGAATGTCTCTAAGATGAGAAGCAATGAATTAGTGGAAAAGTATATGTCTATTTCTGGTCACATCTCACAAACTCACGACTTCACCTAGTTCTACTAGGTTCCCATCTTTGAGAATATCTCAATCTTTCCTTTTTCATTATGAACTCTAAAATGCTGTTGTAGCAGAAATCCTGCCCTGCTTCAGTTCAGGAAATATTTGGACGTACTAGATATTGCAGCAACAAGAAAGACAGAATCATTGGAAAGAAAATGGATTCTTAAGCCCTGCCTTCCTTTGAATCTCTTGATTTGACCTGTCTATAATGGAGACAGATTTCTCTCCAAATTGTACACCAAGCAGAGAGAATATTTGTTTCATCTACCCATTATGCTGCAGGTGCTTGGGGATCAACTGAGCTCACAAATGAAAGGACCCTTTGGGAAACCAATTTCAAAAAGTCACTAATGGATCTCTAGTGTATCAACTCTGGCAAAAGACATAAAATAGGCATCTGGGTGACCAGTGCCCATAAGGAATTCAAGAAGTAGCAATAGCATCAGTCTCAGATCTGGTAGTCAGCAGTGAGTCAGGTGATATAGGAAGAGGGACAATTCATTGCTTTTTTAACTTAATTTTTCTTGTCTATCTTTTGGAGGACCAGTAGTAGGATTAATTTCTTCCTTCACAACATGATTTTGGAAATGTTTTGCATGACTATACCCATATCAAATTGCTTGCTTTCTCAATGGGGGTGGGATGGGATGGAAGGGAGTGAATTTAGAATTATAAGTTTTAGAACAACAATAAAATTGTTTTTACATGTAAAATAGAAATCAGAATTCTACAATGTATTAATTATAGGAAATATACCTGAAGCAGAGTCCATATGCAGAATAATAGTAAGAGGTTTGAGAAGAATCTATTATGATTCAGCTGAAGTTTAAAACAAAAACAAAAATAACAACAAAAAAATCAAGAGTAGTAATCTTGATCTCAGAGAAAACAAAAATATATCGAATTAAAAGAGACAAGAAAGGAAACTACCTCTTGCTAAAAAGTACCACAGACAACGAAGTAATATCAATACTAAACATATTTAACCAGTGGAATAGTATTCAAACTTTTTTATTTTAATAAGTTTTTTCATTTATTTTTCTAACTACATGCAAAGATAGTTTTCAACATCCAGCTTTTGTAAGGGTTTGAGTTTCCCATTTTTTTCCCTCTCTCTCTTCCTTCCAACTTCCCCTTGGCAGTGAGTACTCTGACATACATTTTGCATGTATGACTATTAAACATATTTCCATATTAGCCATGTTGTGAAGAGAATGAGAACAAGAGAGTAAAAATATAAATCATAATAAAAATTTTTAAAAATAAGAATAGTACAATTCAGTCTGCATTTTAGTTTCCATAGTTCCTTCTCTGAATGTGGAGAGTATTTTTCATCTCTAGTCCTTTAGAATAGTCTTTGATCTCTGTACTGCTGAGAAGAGTCAAATCCATCCAAGATGATCACCCCCAATATTGCTATCAATGTGTACAATGTTTCTCTGGTTTTGCTCATCCAGTTCATGCAAGTCTTTTCAGGAATTTCTGAATTTCTGTTCATTCATGATTGCTTAATGTATAATAGTATTACATCTCATTTATATATTGCAATCTATATATATTAATCTTTCTCCCTTTTTATGATCTCTTTGGGATATAGGCTTAGTAGTGCTGTTGTTGGATCAAAGGGTATACACAGTTTGGTTTCCCTTTTGGCATAATATCAAATTGCTCTCCAGAATGTTTGCATCAGAGGATAGCTCCATCAACATTGCATTAGTAGGGAGCAGCTAGAAGGCAGAGTGAATAGAGCACTGGCCCTGGAGTCAGGGGGACCTGAGTTCAAATGTGTTCTCAGACACTTAACAATTACCTAGCTGTGTGACCTAGGACAAGTCACTTAACCCCATTGCCTCACTAAAAAGTAAAAACAAAACAGTGCATTAGTGTTCTACTTTTCTTACATCCACTCCATCATTGGTCAATTTTCCTTTATTTGTCATATTGGCCAATCTGATAGTTATGATCTAGTATGACTAATCCACCTTTCTTACTATTTTTTGTTTTTCCTTGCTATTCTTGACATTTTCATTCTCTAAATGAATTTTGTTACTATGTTTTCTAGCTCTGTAAAGTAATTTTTGAGTAGTATGATTGGTATGGCCTTGATAATTTAATTTAGATAAAATTGTCATTTTTATTATATTAGCTAGGTTGACCCATGAACATTTGACATTTTCCCAGTTATTTATATCTGATTTTAATTTTCAAAAAGTGTTTTGTAATTTTTTCATATAGTTTTAGGGTTTCTCTTGATAGGTAGACTCACAACTATTTTATGTTGTCTGCAGAACTTTAATTGGAATTTCCCTTTCTATATCTTGCTGCTATGCTTTATTAGAATATATATATATATGTAGGGGCAGCTAGGTGGCACAGTGGATAAAGCACCGGCCCTGGAGTCAGGAATACCTGGGTTCAAATCCAGTCTCAGACACTTAATAATTACCTAGCTGTGTGGTCTTGGGCAAGCCACTTACCCCCGTTTGCCTTGCAAAAAGAAAAACCTAAAAAAAGAATATATATATATATATATATATATATATATATATATATATATATATATATATATGTATGAAGTCTGATGAGGGCTTATTTTAAATCCTGCCATTTTGAGTGCAGAAAGAATGCTTTACTAATCTTAAATTATTATACGCAAGAATTCTTAGATATCCCCTTCTAATGATACAAGAGACTCAAACAGACTACCCAGCAAGAATTTAACAGTTTTTATGTTAAATACCATGGGATAGGATTGCAAGGATGAAGACCCGAGTCAACAACTGCCTCATAAGGGATTAAAAAAAATTCTGCCATGATATTAGTAAAGGTAAAGGAGAAAATTTACACTGTAAGGGGCACCATTTCCCCACAGAATACCTCTTGGCATATTCCTGAATGAGTGGGATTGACAATCTAAATAAATGATATTTCAAGAGCTAACAGCAACAGATAAAATTTAAAGGGATTTTTAAAATAACATTTACAAGACTCCGAACAATTCTTGAACTTTTATTAAGATCACAAAGAAAGAACAATTCTTTATTTATGAATTTCTTAGTCTGAATTTGCAACCAACACCTACTGTTGATGATCTGAAAATATTCAATTTGTCCAGTAGCCAAAGTTTGTTTTTATTGTGTTTTTTAACCATGAGAGATCACTAAAGGCAAAGCCTATTATGATGCTGTACACAAAAAATGGTCACTGTGTGCCATGCTACCAATGAAATGGTGGGTAAAGAAATGTTTTTCTGGTCAAGAAAAAAAAAGGAAACAGCACTCTGCATACTTCCCTCTACAAGATGAATTTCCCTAGAAAGAATACAATGGCAATGACTGCAATTACATCGAGGAATGAAGATAAAGAACTGGTGACATTGTCTCTGAAAGGCATGGCTAAGCTTGATCCAGATTTATCCACATGTGCTACCTTTCTGAGCCTTAAAACCTCATGTCTCAGGTGTCAAATTTCTTCTGACAATTTCGTCATTCCTCTCCAAAGTCTTTCACACTCTTCCACTAGTTTTCTTGTTTCATTAAGTGAAACACTCTGCAGTTTTGGCAGGGGTCCATCTTATTTAGATGCATTCAGTGGAAGAGTTTTGTTGGCTCCATGTCAATCAATTTAATCATTTTCACTGGGCATTTCAAATAGATATCTCAATTTGGAATGTATCAGTTCATCAGGCTTTGCTCCTTTCCACACAAACTTATCTGAAGTGTTTGATGGGGCAAAAATCGTCTGTACCATAAACTTATGTTTACTCTTCTCATTTGGATCATAGACTAAAGGCTGCAGCATTACTGAAACAGTTATTGTTTCGGAGCCCAAATCAGTAACTCCACGGCTTTTGTCTTCACTCTGTTCACACTTTCTTAATTTGATGGATTTCGAAGATTAAGATTTGCAGTGACTACATCTGTGAAGGGGCCTTTAAATTTGAGGTCTGTGGGCAGGTAGAGGAGTAGGATCTGCTCCTGCTTTGCCAGGGCCCCAGTGCCAGTGGGTCAGGCTGTCTGAAGACCAGTTGCCTACTGCCCCTCTGCTAGCAACAGACTCAACCCCACACCAGCCATGGCAGCCACACGCACTGCCATCCTTACTGCACCATGCAATAAGCCCCGCCTGCTAAATCCTGCCTCTTTGATCAAGTTGTTAGTAGTTTTTCAATTTATTTTCGAGGGTTCTCTAAGTATAGCATCATCATATCTACAAAGAGTGAGAGTTTTGTTTCCACATTGCCTTTTCTAATTCCTTAAACTACTTTTTCTTCTCTTATTGTGGAAAATAACATTTCTGGGGCAGCTAGATGGCACAGTGGATAGAGCACTGGCCCTGGAGTCAGGAGTTCCTGAGTTCAAATACGACCTCAGATACTTAATAATTACCTAGTTGTGTGGCCTTGTGCAAGCCACTTAACCCCATTGCCTTCCAAAAAAAAGAAAATAAAATTTCTAATGAGATATTCAATTATAGTGGTGATAATGTGCAACCTTGTTGCATCTCTCATCTTACTGGGAAAGCCTCTCCCTACCTTATCACCCTTAAAGTGAATGGCCGATGGTGGGATTGAGCTGCTTGAAACATCTTTTTATTTTAAGAAATGCTTCACTAATTCTTAGCTTTTTTTTATTATTATTTTTAATGGGAATTGCTGCTGTATTTGGTCAAAAAGCTTTTCTGTATTTATTGAAATAATCATAAATAATCATTATGTGGCTTTTACTATTGATATGATTGAAAGTTTTTTTTAATTGAAGCAACCTCCCAATTCTGGTATAATTCCCACCTGAATATAATTTATAATCTTTATGATATATTGCTATTTCTATCCACAGAGAGCATTAAAGGCAAAGCCTAGTCATTATGGAAAACGATATTTAATTGTAAATCTCTGTTTTAGCTCTTCATGGTTGAAGTGTCATCCCATTTCTGTGTCCTTAAAGGAGTTTGGTAGGATTCTCCATAGTCACTTATACCTTTGAAATCAATGAAATCCTCTTGAATCTATCTTTAAAAGCTTGTATCACTTGTTTATTTCTTAAAGTGTAAATAAAGGGATTCATAACTGGTGCCACTGAGGTTGCGAGTAGGATTACAATCTTATTTGAAGTCACCCTTTCTTTTGCAGAAGGTTTGATATAGATGAAGATACAGCTGCCATAAGTCATGGAGACCACAATCATGTGGGAGGAACAAGTAGAAAAAGCTTTTTTCCTTTGCTCAGCTGAGGGGAATCTCAGAATTGTTCTGACAATAGAGGCATAAGATAGAACCACTAATACTAAAGTGCTGAGAAGTGTGATTGCTGCAGAGGCTAAAATCATTTTTTCGATGAACTCTGTATCAGAGCAAGTGATCTCTAGCATTGGTGCTGCATCACAGGCAAAATGGTCAATGATATTGGAGTCACAGAATTCTAACTGAAGACCCACACTAAATGGTGGGAGTATTATCATTAAACCAGAGAGCCAACAGCCCAAGATGAGTTGGTTACAGACTCGGTTGTTCATGATTGTTGCATAATGCAGGGGTTTGCAGATGGCTACATAGCGGTCATAAGACATGGTAGCCAAGAGGAAAAATTCTGAGGCCCCAAATAAGAAACCAAAAAATAATTGAGTGAAACATGCATCATAGGATACAGTGTAGTTTCCAGTTGACAAATGGTAGAGGAATCCAGGAACAGAAGCAGTTGTGAATAACAATTCTAAGAAGGAAAAGTTCCTAAGGAAAAAATACATAGGTGTTTTAAGGTGAGAATCCACCAAAGTAAGTGTGATGATTATTAAGTTCCCAGTTATACTTAGCATGTAGCTCAGAAATAGAAAGATCAAAAACAGAAGTTGCAGCTGTGGGTCATCTGTTAATCCATGAAGAATAAATAAAGTTATTGCTGTATGGTTGCTCATCTCTGAGATCTCTCTTTTGATGAACCTGAGAGAGAGAGAGAGAGAGAGAGAGAGAGAGAGAGAGAGAGAGAGAGAGAGAGAGAGAGACTGAAGCTGAAAAGGACCATCAGAATTTAGCAAGGCTATTGGAATGTTCAGAAGTCACTCATGGGGTTTTTCACTGGCTAAAGAAATATATGCCAATAATTTATTTTCCTCAAAGAGTTTGAACTATGTTCCAACTATTGAGCATAGAATTTCCTTTTTTTAGTTTTTTTACATTTTTGAATATTATTTTATTTATCTTTCCAATTGCATGCAAATATAATTTTCCAGCATTCATTTTTCTGTAAGCTTTTGATTTCTACGTCTTCTTCCCCCTTCCTTTCCCTCTCCCCTCTTCATGACCTTCAGGAATCTGATACAGTTTATTCCTGTACAATTGTGATTAATAAATTGCAACTTTAGTCATATTATAAAAGTACAATCAGAATGAAATAAGCAAAATATTTTCATAAAGACATTTGTCCCACCTTATTTACCCCCAGTTCCTTGCCTCCCTACCTTATTCCTTCCAAATCAATGTTAATTTATCTTTTCTAATTGCCATTTGTTCCAAATTTTATTGGGAGTGAAAAAAATACTTTCTTCTGAACAACAGCAAGGTCATTTCATCTACTCATAAAGTTGAAAACCTTTAATCCTCAAACCCTTTTGTTTGGGTCTCATTTCTAGTTACTTGATTTATTTTGATTGAGAGCCAACCTTTCTTCATGCTTCTTTCTTTCCTTAGAAGCAATTGGTGCTCAATGAATAGGGACCTGTCCTCAGAGTCAGAAGGTGCTAAGTTAAATACAACTTCAGATTCAAATTCAACTGCAGGTTCTTATCTCCTGTATGACCCTGAACTCTATTTACTTGACAAAAGGATCCACTTTGGAAAGAAATGCCAAGTTATTCTATATTTTTACAAGGAAAGCCCTATTGATGGTATGATCAATTAGGTCCTGCAGAGTTGGATAAGAATGAACATCAATTCTTTTACCATGACTCATCAGCTGCCTTCTTCTGTACTTCCTCAATCTTCTCTGATTTTTTTAATCTATAAGACTTTTTAAAGAACAGATGGGAATATTTAATTTGAAAAATTATAATTAAAAATGCTTACATTAGAGATTTAAGGGGGTCTCTCTTCCCTCACTAAGCAGTCTCCTTATGCTTTACTCCAGTTTCTAATGCTTTTTCCACTTTTCCCCTCTCTAGATAAAACCTCTACTTCACTCTGACATTGGACTCCTTAATTAGTTACTTCTTTATATAATGTCATAAAAGTAAATCTAATAAAGGAATATATACATGATAAAAGCTGGTAATAACCTTTTCCAAAGAATAATTTAAATGTTAGAAGGTATTAATCATTATTTTTATTGTTTAGAAGTAGTATTGCAGTTTTTGGAAGTAAAAAAAAAACACCAAGAAGTCAGCTATCTACTTTGCTTTAGCATATTGAGCTGAGTAAGGAATATTGTCTAATTGGAATTTCTTCCCTGCTGTCTCTTTTCTAATGTTAAAAATTTCTCAGTACAAAGATAGAGGCCACATTCACATACAGGACAGGAAGTATAAATCCTTGTGCCTTTAGTTCAGTAGTGCAGGGAGGTTGAGGTGAATTATTTCTGTAAATGTTATGGATATTGGAGACTTAAATATAGATTTCTCTTCTTTCTTTTCTTAGAGATGGCAGCTTGTGTCTAATGACAGAAAGCCTAATGGAGCTCCCTGTAGGTCAGGATCCTTGTTCTGATAATTTTATATTCTAAACTCATTTTAGACTAGGGACAAGTCATTTTCTCCATCACATAGATAAGTTGCCTATGATATCTCAGGGTTTAAAGGAACATTGCAATGAGAAGTAACCATAGTCAAGGATCACCTTTTGTCATTGCTCCTTGGCATCTTTATAGATGCCATCTCTGACTGCCTGCTCTGTCCTTGTGATTCTAAGATCAAAGGACAAGCAATTGCACTGGCTTTGAGCAGGTTCTGGTCATGATTTTTTCTTACTAATTACAAGTTAATTCTATTTAGCAACTACACAAATGTTTCCCATCTGCATTCAATTTTCCTCCATCCTCCCCCTAGATTAGATTTCTCTAGGGAAACTCATTTATTTGTAGGAATGAATTTTTCTTGGCTTTCGTAAAACATTCTGCAAAAAGACCATCCTAATTCCTCCTAAATTTTCTGTTTTATGTCCTTATAATCACATGTACCGATAGACTGAAGAGACACAATAACAAGAAAAAGACAAAATCAATAGTGAAAAGTGATGCCTCTGTCCTAATAATAATTCCTCCTAAATCTTGAGGAATTTGGCTTCTGCATCCCAACTAAGATTAGAAACGACCAGTTCACAGTGTGGAATACAGTCTTGCAGACATGATCACTGGCATAGAACAATGAAATAGGTTTCTTGCATTCTTGATTATTGGAGAGACAATTTCTCATTTGCATTGGTTTTAGGGAAAAAAATGCATAGTGAATAGGATCTTGAGCCAGAATTACGATTTAGTAGAGACTTGTCTCTAAGCTGGTTTTCCTGACAAACTCCCTCTTCTGAGAGAGTTTGGGCTGACTAGTCCATTTTAAACATTTTTTTCTTCACTGGGAAGCATTACCTTTCTTTCATCTTCAAATAGTGTTCACTTTCTCTTAGTTACTTTTACTCCGAGCTCTGAAAATGTTCTTTTTATCTGTTAAATGACTTAGGATTGCTTTCACTTTTAGAAAGTAAACTTTCATTGGAAGGAAATACTTTTAATGGAAAAAGCTCCAGAAAAATATAGTATATTTGGTAGTAAAAGAGAAAGCTCCCTGAACCCCTGGGATCTCTTAGGCAATTCATCAATGTATGAAGCTCTAAACCTGACCTCTCTTTCATCAAAGGGCAGAAGTAAATCTTCATGCAATCCTTAAGAATATCTATGAAATAAAAATTGAATTTCCTTCTGGAATATCAGTAGTACTTGAAATGTTTTTAAAACAGACTTTTTGTTTCTTTTTTCCTCCATGGAGTTGGGTAATAACCTGTGAAATGGTACAAGAATGGAAATTCAGGAGTGTGCCATGATTCTTATGGTTTGGGTCTTTCTCAGATAATTTGGTTTTCTACTCTCTTCTTAGGCAGAATGGCCTCATCAGTACCATTGCTGCTGGCATTGTGATTGGTCACTGAACTAGTTAGGCATCACTTTTCACTAATGGTTTTGTCTTTTTCTTCTTGTGTCTCTTCAGTCTATTTGTATGTGTGATTATAAGGACAGAGGGCATAAAATTACCCTTTGTTTGAGCTGGGATCTAGTAATTATTGATTTTCTTTTCTTTTCTAGGAGACAATAAAGATAAAGTGACTTACCCATTATCATACCTCTAAGTTATGTATCTGGGTCTGGATTCCATCTCAGATCCTTTTGACTCCAGGGCCTGTGCTCTGTCTACTGTGCCAGACAATTATTTTCCAATAATAATAATTAATGATATTCAGTAGCTAAATAAATATTTCCCCCCCTTGAACTTTAGTTAATTTTTTCCATTCTGCAATATAATAGACTTCCTCAGGAGACTCCATTTAACTGTAGGCATAGGATTTGCATGATTGTTGTACCATCTTATGTACCAAAACCCAGAGGACTTTTCTCCATGAGCTTGGAGAATTAGAGCTTCACTCTGGGAACTAAAATAGTTTGGGTCAGTTCTAGCTATGGCCTTTGTCACTAATGCAGTTTCCAGTGTTAAAAACACTCATAATTTAGGTGCTCTGACCTACATTGACTAAAGCCATAATTAGATGAAAAATAAATTATCCCTCTCCATCACCAGTAATTCAAAGGAAGAGGATATAAGACCTCTATCCCACAACTGTAGCCTACAAAATAATTATCTCTAGAACTGCCTATTTCATATTCCTACAAACCCCATCTCCAGGAGCCTAGTGACTTCACACTGCCCACTATGGACCCTACTCTACTTTCCCTCTCTGGGTGGTGAATGTCACCTTCAATGTTATACCTTCCTACTATCCCTTGCTTCTTTCTCTCTGAGCTCTTTTACAAGTAGCTTTTTTTTTACAAGTAGTTCTTTTACAAGAGCTCTTTTACAAATAGGCTAAAAAGAATTGTCTTAGGCAATTCTTTTGGGCAATCAGCATATTATTTAATGTTTTAAGTCTCTCAGGGATGCTTATTTATTAAATGAGGAAGTTTATTCATTCAAAGGAATTATCTCCAGGCCTTAAATTTCATGACGTTTGCAGTCTGAGAGTGAGGAGGTAGCTTTTTGTGAGTGGCTTTCTTGCACCTTACAAATTGCCAAAGCAGTATGTGATCCATTTAGGTATGAAACTATTCTCACCAAAGTGTACATGTCAAGGGTCGTGTGATGCAGAATAAAAGTAAAATCTCAGAAATGACAATTCATTTTCTGCTGTAAATATATATTTAATTAATAAATTTCCTTCCTTTCTCTCTCTCTCTCTCTCTCTCTCTCTCTCTCTCTCTCTCTCTCTCGTTCTTGATTTCTGTCCCACTGCAAAAAAAAAATTAGTAATGTGAAAAAACATTATATTACTTACTTTCCTACCTGTACTTCAGGTCTCAGTGAGCTGTTTTTCCCAAAAGTCCCTGGAATGTCTATAAGATGGACACCAAATAATATGTACAAAAGCATATGTCTACTTCTGGACACATTATGCCAAAGCTCACATGCTGACAGACAGAATGAAGTTCTCCTAGGTTCCCAACATTAAGAATATCCCAATCTTTTCTCTTTCATAAACAACTCTAAAATGCTATTGTAGCAGAAATCCTGTCCTACTTCAAGTACAAGAAATATTTGGACATCCTGGATATTGCTGAAAGAAAGACAGAACCACTGGAAAGACAATAGATTCTTGGGTCCTGCCGTCCTATGGATCTCCTGATCTGATTTGTCCAAGCATGGAGACCGATTTCCCTCCAAATTGTACTCTAAAAGGAGAGGATGTTTGTTTCCTCTATCCACTGTGCTGCAGGTGCTTGGGGATCAGCTGAACTCACAAATTAAAGAACCCTTTGGGAACCCACTTTCAAAAATCAGTAATGAATCTCTAGTGTAATCACCTTTGGCAAAAGACATAGAGTAGGAATCTGGGTCACCAATGCCTATAAGGAATGAAAGAAGCATCAGACCCAGACTTGGTAGACAACAGTAAGACAGGTGATAGGGGAAGACTGCTGATTCATTACTACTCTCCACATAGTCTAAGATAGTGGACTCCAAAATTATTTGATCCTCCACCTCCATCATTTAAAAAAACTGCATATGCACTCATTAAATATATATATATATATATATATATATATAATTTATGCATATAAATTTATCTATTATACATCATATTTGTTTATTAACTTGTTATGAAGTCAAGTAATCTCCTAGTATTTATTAAATGATAATTATATTTCAGAAATTAGACTGAGTTCTGGGTTCCAAAGGAGCACAAAAGCTTTGTCCATGGTCTGAAATACATTTTAATGGAGGAGACAACATGCAAATAACTGGACATTCAAGAAATATGTAAGTAGGGAGGCAAAATGGTGGCACAAAGGCAGGAATTTCTGGAAACTCATTTCCTGCAGAATTCCAAAAACTGCCAAATTATGACTCTAGCCAAAATTTAGAGGGGCAGAAGCCACAGAAAGACTGAGTAATAAAATTTCCCTGTCCAAGACAAATTAGAAGTTCCTCAGGAAAGGTCTGTTCCATCAGGACTAAGGGTTGTAAAAATCCACAGCAAAGCCCCAGCACAGCACAGCTGGGCCAGGTGCCTGAGTCTGTGACAGAGGGGGCAACTTCCAGACCTCTTGGCCCAAAGATTATCAGGTCCAGTGGGAAGGGGTAGTAAGAGACCTTTGCCACACCAAAGCACAAAAGGCCAATAAGGGGAAGAAAGCATCATAAAGCAAAATTGGCCAGCTGGAAAAGGAGATTAAAAAACTCTGAAGAAAATAACTCCTTCAAATGAAGAATGGAATTAAAGGAAACTGATGACTTTGTGAAAGGTCAGGAAGAAATAAAATTGTACCAACAAAACTTAGAAGAAAATGTGAAATATCTCATTGAAAAACAACTAACCTTAAAAACATATCCAGGAAAGATAATTTAAAAATTATTGGGCTCCCTGAAAGTCATGACCAGGAAAAGAACATAGACTTCATTTTTCAAGAAGTAATACAGCACTTCTAGCCAAGATGGTGGAGAGAAGACAGGCACACTACAAAAGTTCTCATCATCTTCCCTCATATAACAGAAATCCAATCTACAAAACCCAGAAAGAAAACCCAGGAGAAGAACAACTAAATCAGGATTTGTCTTCTGTGATTGTGGGTGAGTCCGGGTACAGAGGGTGGACTCTACAGGGAGCACAGTACCTGAGGGCCTGGATTAACCTGCAATTAGTCTGATTACCAGTGGGGTGGGAGCCAGGGAGTCTCAGGACCTGAGAACCGGACTGGCTTGATCAGCAGCAGATCTAGAGCCTGGTTAGCCAAGGGGGCTCTGGGCTGACTAGGGAGCAGAGGCACTGGTTGTGGCACTGACTCTCTGAATCTTGCCAGAAGGACTGGAAGAAGAGTTCCAGTGTGGGAGAGTTCCAGTACAGGAGAGCTGCAGACATCAATCCCTGGGCTCCTTTGGAGAACAATAAAAATCCCCAATTACATACCAAATTAGAAATTCTAAAAATTAAAGAAAAATTAATAAAATCAGAAGCATAAATATTAATGAACTAATAAATAAAACCAAGAGTTGGTTTTATGAAAAATCCCATAAAACTGATAAACCTCTGGTCAATTTGATTAAAAAAATAAAGAAGAAAACCAAAATGCTAGTATCATAAATGAAAAAGGTTAACTCACCATCAATGAGGAGGAAATTAATATAAAAATTTGGAATTATTTTGCCCAACTCTATGACAATAAATTTGACAATCTAAGAGAAATGGATGAATGTTTACAAAAGTATAAGTTGCCCAGGTTAAATGAAGAGATTAAATACCTAAACAACCTTATCTCAGAAAAACGAAATTTAACAAGCCATACCACTACTGGGTCTATACCCTGAACAGATGATGTATGAAATAGGGTAAAAGCATCACCTGTACAAACATATTCATGGCATCCCTGTTTGTGATGGCAAAGAATTGCAAATCAAGTATGTGTCCTTCAATTGGGGAATGGCTTAGGAAACTGCGGTATATGTATGTCATGGAACACTATTGTTCTATTAGGAACCAGGAGGGATGGGAATTCAGCAAAGCCAGGAAGAATTTGCATGAACTGATGCTGAGCAAGATGAGCAGAACCAGAACAACATTGTACACCCTAACAGCAACTTGGGGATAATGATTAACCTTGAAGGACTTGCTAATGATGTTGAACTGTTTGTATTCCTGCATGAGAAAAAGATACTGATAACTCATATGAATTTTCTCATTTATAAGAGCAGTTAGAAGGAGCATACATATATATACAAGACATGGGAAGGAACTGAATAAAATTCTATAATATAATAAAAAGATGGAGTCCATGGGTGATAAAGGAAAGTACTGGAAGGAAGAAAGAGGAGAGGAAGAAGGGGCTAAGATATTTCACATAAGAGTCAAGAAAAAGCTTTTACAATGGAGTGGAATGGGAGAAGGTGAGGGGGAATTAGTGAGCCTTCATTGTCATCAGAAATGACCCAGAGAGGAAATAAAATACACACTTAATAGGGTATAGAAATCTAACTTAGCCTAGAGAAAAATGAGAGGAAAAGGATGTGATCAGGAGGGATGTTATAAGGGGGAACATGGGGAGAGAAAGGGGGAGTAGGTGATTGAAGAGAGGGAAGATCATAGGAAATCACATACAACACACTTCTGAACAGGTACAGGATGAAAGGAGAGAGAGAGTGAAATAGATGGGAGTGGGGAGGAATAGAGTGGAGGGAAAGACAGCTTGTGAAAGCAACTGTGGGAAAAATATTGAAGCAGTTTATCTGGTGGCTATGATGGGAAAGGAAACTGATCCCAATGTCACAACCATTGGAATCAGAACACAGCCTGAAGTACACTTTCTTTTTCCTCTCTCACTGTTCTTAATGTTTCTCATCTTTTGGGGGAGGGGAGGGAAGAGAGTTCATAATTACTCTCACAACAAGATTATTGTAATAATATAAAGTAAATAAACAAAAAATGATATGTAAAGGAGATGGAAGGCACTCCTGTGAAAGAACATTGAGAAAGCCCAGAAATGGCTTATTGCTGAAGGTGGGAATTGGATAGCATCTGAACAAGCTAAGAAATGGCTGTAAAGGTGATACTCTGTTCCAGGATTTGGCAAATGTGAGTGTCAAATCAAAGAGATGACAGATGGAGTATCCTGGGTAAAGAACAGAAGAGACTTTATCTTTTTTATAAGAAAGATTTTATTTATTTTGAATTTTATGATTTTTCCCCTAATCTTTCTTCCCTCCCCCACCCCCCACATAAGGCAGTCAGTTAGTCTTACATTGTTTCCATGGGATACGCTGAATGTGATGAGAGAGAAATCATATGCTTAAAGAAGAAATATAAAGTATAAGAGATAGCAAAATTACCTAATAAGATAATGTTTATTTTTCTAAATTAAAGGTAATAGTGTTTGGACTTTGTTTAAATTCCACAATTCTTTCTCTGGATGCAGATGGTATTCTCCATTGCAGAAAATCCAGCATTGTCCCTGATTGTTACCCTGATGGAATGAGCAAGTCCAAAAAGCTTGATCATCCCCCCATGTTGCTGTTAGGGTGTATACTGTTTTTCTGCTTCTACACATCTCGCTCAGCATCAGTTCATGCAAATCCTTCCAGGCTTTCCAGAATTCACATCCCTCCTAGTTTCTAATAGAACAATAGTGTTCCATGAAGGACATTTAATTGATTTCCAATTCTTTGCCACAACAAACAGCATTGCGATGAATATTTTTCTATAAGTGATGTTTTTACCGTTTTTCATAATCTCTTCAGGGTATAGACCAGTAATGGTATTGTTAGATCAAAGGGTATACACATTTTTGTTGACCTTTGGTCATAATTCCAAATTGCTCTCCAAAAATGTTGGATGAGTTCACAGCTCCAACAACAATGTATTAGTTTCCCAGATTTCCCACATCCCTTCCAACATTGATCTTTGTTTCTGGTCATATTGGGCAGTCTGGGAGGTGTGAGGTGGTACCTGAGAGATGCTTTAATTTGCATTTCTCTAATAAGTAATGATGTAGAGCAATTTTTCATATGACTATGGATTGCATTGTTTTCCTCATCTGTAAATTACCTTTGCATATCCTTTGACCATTTGTCAATTGGGGAATGACTTGTGTTTTTGAAACTTTGACTCAGTTCTCTGTATATTTTAGAAATGAGTCCTTTGTAAGAAATACTAGTTGTAAAAATTGTTTCCTAATTTAAAACATTTCTTTTGATCTTAGTTACAGTGGTTTTGTCTGTACAAAACCTTTTTAATTTCATGTAATCAAAATTATCTAGTTTTCTTTTGATGATGTCCTTGATCTATTCCTGTGTCATAAAGTGCTTCCCTTTTAATGAATCTGACAGGTATACTACTCCTTGATCATCTAGTTTGATTATAATATTGGTTTTTACGTAAAATCCTGTGTCCATTTGGATCTTATTGTGGTATAGGGTGTAAGGTGTTGCTCTACTCCAAGATACTAACTTCCAATTTTCCCAGCAGTTTTTTATTGAAGAGAGAGTTTATATCGCTATAGCTGGACACTTTGACTTTATCAAACAGCAGATTACTATAATCATTTCCTGCTATTGCACCTAGTCTTTTCCACACTGATCCACTACTCTATATCTTAGCCAATACCAGATCATTTTGATGACTGCTGCTTTATAATGTAATTTTACATTTGATAAGTCTAAGCTGCCATCTTTTGTACTTTTTTCATGGAATCCCTGGAAATTTTTGACTTTTTGTTTCTCCATATGAATTTACTTACAGTTTTTACTAACTCATGAGCAGTTGATGTTTGCCCAGTGATTTAAATCTGATTTCACTTGTGGTACACTGTTTTGTAATTGCTTTCAAAATGGTTTTGAGTCTGCCTTGGCAGGTAAACTAACAGGTATCTTATCTTGTCTGAGGTTAATTTGAATGTGATTTCCCTTTCTAACTCTTTCTGCTGTATCTTTTTAGTCATATATAGAAATGTTGAGGATTTATGAGGCATTATTTTTATATCCTGCTACTTTGCTAAAGTTGCTAATTATTTTTACTACATTTTTAGATGATTTTGGGGGGATATTCTAGGTATACCATTATATCATCTGCACAGAATGAGAGTTTTATCTCTTCCATCTCAATTCAAATTCCGCCAATTTCTTTTTATTCTCTTATTCCTGAAGCTAACATTTCTAATACAATATTGAATAGCAGTGGTGATAATAGGCATCCTTGTTTCACCCCTGATCTTATCAGTAATGCCTCTAGCCTCTCTCAACATTGAATATAATGCTTGTTGATGGTTTCAGATAGATACTGTTTATTATTCTAAGGAACAATCCATTTATTCCTGCACTCTCTAATGTTTTTAGTAGGAATGGTTGCTGTATTTTGTCAAAAGCTTTTTCAGCATCTATTGATATGATCATATGATTTCTGTTAGGTTTGTTACTGATATGATTAATTATGATAAGTTTCCTAATATTGAATCAACCCTGCATTCCTAGGATAAATCCTCCTTGTTCATAATGTATTATCCTAGTGATAACATTTTGTAATAGATTTGATAGTATTTTATTTAAGATTTTTGCATCTATATTCATCAAGGAGATAGGTCTATAATTTGTTTTCTCTGTTTTAACTCTTCCTGGTTTAGGTATCAGCACTATATTGGTGTCATAGAAAGAGTTAGGCAGGTAGAGCCAAGATGGTGACAGAAGAAGAGTCTCTCTTAGGTGCTCTCTCTCAAAATCTATAAAATAAGGACTCAACTAAATTTTCAAGAGACAGAACCCACAGAGGGATCCAGGTAGGCAGTTCTCCAGTCCAAGGTAACCTGGAAAATAGTGGAAAGGCTCTGCTCCGTGGGGTTAGAGGGGTGGCTGCCAGAGCAAAGGAAATTCAGCCTCCTAGAGTTTTGTTTATGTCTAAACTAGTGTTTATGTCACAACTAGTGTTTCTTACAAAGGAACTTCATCTACAATGCACTAGGAGCCATTACTCATGGCAGTGGTATCAGATTCCTGACATACACTCCAGGAACACCGGGCACAACTTGGAAGATCAGCAGGGGAACCTCTGCCAGAGTGAGCCATGAAAACCAGCCCTCAGGGTACTCAGTGAGCAATGTAGCCATGGCAGCCCAGATCCAGGAACCTGAAGCAGGAGCCCTCAGGCTTGAGTGCTCAGCCTAGGTAGGGGAGAAGAAAGAGAATTCCCAGGTCTGTCCTCTGTCCCTGGAACAGGACCCTAGGGCTCTGACCACATTCAGATCCTGATCACAGTCTAGACCCACCATAGAACAGCAAGGCCACCCCCATCTCAGCCCCATGGCAGACGGGTGTGCTTATGGCCATTCACAGCCCAGGAGGGAGGACAGAGCTTCATACAATGAGATCCTTGTTGGGGGGGTGTCCCAATAATACTGAAAAACTCAGGAAGCACCCTAAGATCAGGAACGGGGGGAAAATGAATAAACAGATACAAAAAGAGAAACACCATTGAGAAATACTTTGTTTATGATCCCAAGAAGGATCAAAATACTCAATTAGGAGATGAGGAAGTCCAAGCTCCTGCATCTAAAGACTCCAAGAAAAACATAAATTGGGTTCAGGCTATGACAGAGCTCAAAAAATATTTTAAAAATCAAGTCAGGGAGATAGAAGAAAAATCAGGAAAAGAAATGAGAGAGATGCAGGAAAAACATGAAAAAGAAGTCAGCAGCTTAATTAAGGAGATCCAAAAAAAAATTGCTGAAGAAAATAGCATGTTAAAAACCAGCTTAGGGCAAATGGATAAAACAGTTCAAAAAGTTATTGAGGAGAAGAATGCTTTAAAAAGCAGAATTGTCCAGATGGAAAAAAGAGATAAGAAAGCTCTCTGAGGAAAACAAATCCTTCAGATGTAGAATGGAGGTGAAGGAAGCTGCTGAATTTATGAGAAGTCAGGACACAATACTTCAAAACCAAATGAATGAAAAATTAGAAGAAAATGTGAAATATCTCATTGAAAAAACAACCGATCTAGAGAACAGATTCAGGAAAGATAATTTAAAAATTATTTGGATACGTGAAAGTCATGATCAGGAAAAGAGCCTTGCCATAATTTTTAAACAATTCCTACAGTAAAATTGCCCAGACATCCTAGAACCAGAGGGCAAAATAGAAATTGAGAGAATCCTTTGATCTCCCCTGGAAAGAGTTCCAAATAAAAAAAAAACCCTGGAATATTATAGTCAAGTTCTAGAACTCCCAAGTCAAAGAGAAAGTATTACAAGCAGCTAGAAGGACACAATTCAAATATTGTGGAGTTCCAGTCAGGATCCCACAGGCCTTAGAAGCAAGTACATTGAGGGCTAATAGGGCTTGGAATATAATATTCTGGAAGGCAAAAGAGCTCAGAATGCAACCGTGAATCATCTATCCAGCAAAACTGAATGTCCTCTTCCAGAGAAAATGATGGACCTTCAATGACCCAGGGGAATTTTAAATGTTCCCTTTGAAATGGCCAGAGCTGAACAGAAAGTTTGATCTTCAGGTATAGAACTCAGGTGAAGCATAGAGAGTGGAGGAAAAGGGTAAAATATGAGGGACTTAATAATGATGTACTGCATGTATTCCTGCATAGGAAAAATGATACTGATAATACTAAATGAAACTTCTCATTTAATAGAGCAGGTAGAAGGAGCTTTTAGAGATGAAGCACAGGAGAGAGCTGAGCTTGAAGATATAATATATTATAAAAATGGAGTCAATGGCTAAAAGAGAAATGTAATGAGAGTAAGAGGAAGGGGAGGTAGAATAGGTTAAGATATTTCATATAATAAGAAATTTTTTATTACAATTAGTTATTGCAATGATATGGAAGGGAGGAAGGCGAGGTGGAATGAGGGAATCTTCCTTCTCATCAGAGAGGAAACAGCACATATTATATATATATATATATATATATATATATATATATATGTATATATATATATATATATACATATATATATATATATATATATATACATATATATTCAATGGGATATAGACATGTAGAATAAGAAGGAGAGAAGAGGGACAGGGGGATGGGGGCAGGATGTGAGTAATGGAGGAGAAGGTGGATCACGGCAGAGAGTGGTAAGATATAACACATTTTCTTCTTTACTTCTTGCAAGGTGCTGGGATTGGATGGCCTGTCCGGGACCACAGGGCTGGGTGGTTGCTGGGCCTTATGGGGTTTTAAGTGGGCTTGGGGTCTCTTGGACCAGGGCAGTTGATTAGTCTACTGTGCCACTCAACTACCCTACAGCACAATTAAGAAGAGGGACAGAGTGAAAGGAGAGAGAAAATATAGTGCATGGTAAGGGGGAAGTATGAATGGTGGGAGTTGCAATCAGCAATGGTAACAGTGGAAAATTATGGAAGTAGCTTTTGTGATGGACTTATCATAAAAGATGTGATCCAACTGTGACAGAGCTGGTGGTGTTGGAACACAGACTGAAGCACATTCTATTATTTTTATCATTATTATTATTGTTATTGTTATTTTAGGGATGGGGAGGTTTGCAGGGTGGATGGGGTTGGGCGGCTTGCCCAGGATTGCACAGTTGGGTGATTGTTGGGTGTCTGAAGCTGGATTTGGACCTGGGTACTCCTGACTCTGGGGCAAGTGCTCTTTCCACTATGCCACCTGGACACCATTATTATCATTATTATTATTGTTGTTGTTGTTGTTGTTATTATTATCATCGTCATCATCCCCATCATCATCATTTTATTATTTGGGGTTTTTTTTGTTTTTGCAGGGCAGTAGGGTTGAGGTGGCTTGCCCAGGGTTGCACAGATGGGAGATTGTTGAGTGTCTGGGGCTGGATTTGGGCTTGGGTGCTCCTGACTCCTGGGTTGGTGCTCTGTCCAATGTGCCACTTAGCTGCCCCTGTTATTATCAGAATTATTATTATTATTATTATTATTATTATTAATTTTAATATTTTCCTCTTTACTATATTCCTCATGAGGTTCTACATTTTTGGGGGGGAGGGGGTATTATGTTTGCTCTTAAGGATATTTTAAGGTGGCTAGGTGGCGTAGTGGATAAAGCACCGGCCCTGGAGTCAGGAGTACCTGGGTTCCAATCCAGTCTCAGACACTTAATAATTACTTAGCTGTGTGGCCTTGGGCAAGCCACTTAACCTCATTTGCCTTTCAAAAAAAACCTAAAATACAGAATATTTTAATAATGTATAAAAACATCATTTGTACAAAATAAAATAAATATAAATAAATTTTAAAAAAGAAAAAAAAAGAAATAGCCTTATGTGGGTGGGCCAAAAAAATGTTAACTGGGAGAATGTTTTCCAAATATCCATTCTCTATAGTTCTATTCCCTAATTAATAAAATATTTTAGGCTGCATTTGAATTTAAGACTTTTGTAAGTGGAACTTACAAAACTTGAAATATGCCCAAAGAACAATAAAACCGATCATAACATTTGATCCAGCAATACTATTGCTAGGTCTATATCCCAAAGAAATAATAAAAAACAGGAGAAGCCTTGCAGGTTCAAAAATATTTATAGCCACTTTTTGTGGTGGCAAAGAAATTGAAGGTATGTCCATCAATTGAGGAATAGTGGAAGAAATTAAGGTATATGAATGTTAAGGAGTACTATTGCTCTGTTAGAAATCATGAGTGATTGGACTTTAGATAAGCATGGAAAGACTTACATGAATTGATGCTAACTGAAGTGAGCAGAACCAAGAGAACCTTGTATATGGACAATGCCATCCCCACATCCAGAGGAAAAAATGACAATCTGAATACAGAGCAAAGCATACTATGTTCAGTTTTCTTAAAGCTTTTTCTGTTTTTTTCCTTCCTTTCTCATGTTTTCTTCCCTTTCTCCCAATTCTAATTCCTTTTTTATAACCTGGCTATTATGTAAGTATGCTAAACATGAATGTACATGCACAACCTTTACCAGACTATTAGAGGCCATGGGATGGGGAGGGAAGGGAGGGTTGAAAAGGCTGAATGTTGAAAAAGTAACATTGCATGTAATTGAAAAAAATAAATTAAATTTCAGTTTAAAAAAATAAAATAGACAGAGTTCCATCTTCACTTATTTTTCCAAAAAGTTTACATAGAATTGTAACCAATTATGATAAATATGTATTCACTATTCCTGCCTTTCTGAAATTGATCATTAAATTTTTTGTGTCCTAGCACATGGACTATTTTTGTGTAAGTGCCATGTACTGCAGAAAAAAAAAATTATATTCTTTTCTATCCCCATTCAATTTCCTCCATAAGTCTATCACATCTAGGTTTTCTAAAATTCTATTTACCTCCTTAACTACCTTCTTGTTTATTTTATGATTAGATTTATCTAAATCTGAGAGTGGGAGTAGTAGAGTTTGGATGTTTATATCTTCCTGTAGCTCTTTCAACTTCTCTTCTAATTATTTGGATACTAGATTGCATACATATTCAGTATTGAAATTATTTTATTGTCTATAGTACCTTTTAGGAGGATATAGTTTCCTTCCTTATCTCTTTTAATGCTCTCTATTTTTGCAACTGCTTTGTCTGAGATAATGATTCCTACCCCTGCTTTTTCCACTGCAGCTGAAGCAAAATACATTTTGCTCCAACCTTTTACCTTCACTCTCTATGTATCTCTCTGCTTCAAATGAGTTTCTTGTAAGCAGCATATTATAGGATTTTGGTTTTTAATCCACTCTGCTATTTGCTTACATTTTAAAGGAAAATTCATTCCATTCACATTCAGAGTTATAATTACTCTTTATTGCCCTCCATGCTGTCTTATTTCTGTATCTTTCCTCTTTTTTCCTCTTTATCCATATTCCCCAGTATTTTGTTTTTGAGTACCACCACCCTCAGTGTGTTTGCCCTCCTGTATTCACTTTTCTTTCTCCTTTCCCTTGTCCCACTTTTTCTTCCCTTCCTTCCATTAGTTCCCCTTTTTCTCCCCTTTCCCATCTCCACTCCCCCTTTCCCCTTTTAATACTTGTTAGGTAAGATAAGTTTCTTAACTGAGTGTATGTAAGTTAACTTTAAGTCAAGTCTAATTAGATGAAGTTTCAGGTGGTTCTCACCTCCTCCCTTCTTCACCTCTATTACAGTAGATGTTTTGTATCTCTTAATGTAATGAGATTTACCCCATTCAGTCTCCTTCCATTCTCTGTCTTCTTACTGTCTCCCTTTTTAAGGAGGTATTGTTTTTAAATCATTCTGAGTCACAAAAAAGTCATGAGTGTCCATCATTTCTGGCTAAGTATATTCTTTCTAATAGAGTCACAATTCTCAAGAATTATGAGAATCTTTCTCCCAGGTGGGTATATAGCCATTTTCATCTGATTGGATAGCAGGTTTTTTTTACACCTTTTTACCTTTTTGTGAATCTTAACCTTCCTGTTTGATGTCCAGATTTTCTATTTAACTCTTGTCTTTTCATCAGGAAATGTTGAAAGTCTCCAATTTCTTTATCTTAAGAAAGATTAAGAATGAGAACTACTGTGTCCTTTTGACCTGTTATATCATCTTTCCTATCTCTGAGGACAGAGTGGCTGTTTATACCTAAAACCAGAATATCTCTTGAGTGAAAGAAAAACTGAAAAACTGATGAGTCCCCTTTTAAAATTTCAGCTCTGACAAGAACTTATTTTTTTTGTACCTTAATCATTATTTTATTTTACTAATGACATATTATGGACATTTTTCAACATTCATCCATTGCATCTTTATAAATTGCACATTTTTGTAACACAATTCCTTCCTGCTTCCCCTCCCATCAACAGTGAACACATGGTAAAAGTTGCACATGTACTTTTGTGTTTAACAATTTCCCTATTATTCATTTTATGTATGAGGAATTAAGTCTAATAGAAAAGATAGAAAAATAATAGGATAGGAGGGAAAAAACTAAGAAAAAATTTAAAAAAGGGAATATAGTATTCATTCAGATTCTATAGGTTGATTTTTTATTTTCTAATTTTTTCTCTGCATGTGGATGACACTGTCCATAACAGATTTCCCAGGATTTTCCTAGATCTCTGAACTGTTGAGAGGAGTTGCATCTATCATAGTTGATCAAATCTCAATGTTATTGTTAATGTGTACAATTATCTCATGGTTCTGCTACCTTTGCTCTGCATCAGTTCATATAATTCTTTCCATGCTTCTTCAAAGTCTGACTATTCATGGTTTCTCATAGTATAACAGTACTCTATACATTGATATACCATAGCTTGTGTAATTCCCCAATTATAGGATATTCCCTCAATTTATGGTTCTTTGCCACCATAAAAAGAGTCACCATTAATATTTTTAAGACATGTGGGACTTTTCCTAACTTTTAGGATTACTTTTGGATGTAGGTCTAATATTGGGATTTCTGGATGAAAGGATATGATCAGTTTTATTCCTCTTTGGGCATAGTTCCAAATTATTCCCCAGAATAGTTGGATTAATTAATAACTCTACCAACAGTGCATCAATATCCTAATCTTGACAAACCTCTCCTACATTGTTTTCCTTTTTTGTCATTTTAATGAATCTGAAAGTGTGAGGTGGTACCTCAAAGATGTTTTAATTTTATTTCTCTAATCATTGATGATTTGAAGCATTTTTTCACATGACTATATATAGTTTTAATTTCTTCATTTGACAGCTGTCTGTTCATATAATTTGACCACTTATCAATTAGGAAATGACTCATAACATTATAAATTTAATTAGAACCACTAACTGAAAATTGCTTCCCAATTTTCTGTTTTTCTTCCAATCCTAGCAGCATTGGTTTTATTAGTGCAAAACTTTTTTTAATTTAATGCAGTAAAAAGCATCCATTTTTCAATTTGTATTGTATTCTATTTCTTGTTTGGTCATAAATTTCTTCCCTTTCCATAGAACTAATAGAGTATTTCTGGATATCTTAATTGGTTTAAGCTATTGTGATTTGTGTCTAAATCCCGTACCTGTTTTAATTTTATTTTGGTATACGATGTGAGATTGGGGCTATGCTTAGTTTTTTCAATATTATTTTCCAGTTTTCTCAATAGCTTTGTTGAATAGCAAATTTCTATCCCAGAAGGTAATGTCTTTGGGTTTATCAAACCATAGATTTTATAGTCGTTTACTACATTTTTACCTAATCTAATCCACTAGTTCATTACCCTATTTCTATTTTTTCCTGTGAAATCTTTTTTTCTTTTTTCTTGTCTTTATTTTTTATTTATGCTTTACTAAAATATTCTTGTTGTAAGAGTAAACATAATACCCCCTCCCCCCACAAAAGTATAAAACTTCTTGAGAAATAAAGTGAAAGAAAGAGAAAAACATATGCTTCAATCTGTGTTCTAATACCATCAACTCTGTCTCTGGATGGGTTGAATTCTTTATCATAAGTCCATCAGAGAAGTTACCTTCATATTTTTCCACAGTTGATGTTGCTGATTGTGATTCCCTCCATCCATTCCTCCCCACTACCATTTATTATATTTTCTCTCTTTGTTCACTCTGCCCCCTTCAAAAATGTGCTGTGGGGCAAACCGAGTGGCACAGTGGATAGAGCACTGACCCTGGGGCCAGGAGGCTCCAAGCCTACATCCCACCCCAGAGACCCAACCACTACCCAGCCCCTTGGTACCAGTCAGGCCACCCAATACCACCAACATACAAAAAGTAAAAAAAATTATCTGATTATCCTCTCCCATAATCTAACCTTTCCTCTATCACTCTCATCACCCCTCCCCTCCCCCTGACCTCTTTCTCTCCTTTTTCTTCTAAATTTCTCTACTCTATTGAATATGTATGCTGTTTCCTCCCTGAGCCCTTTCTAATGAGAGTGAAGGCTCCATCATTCCTGTTCACCTTCCCTCCTTCCATACCATTGCATAAACTACTTCTGTACTCTTTTACATGAAATATCTTAACCTATTCTTCTTCTCTTTTCTTTTATTCCCAGTATATTTCCCTTTCACCCACTGGCTCCACTTTTACAATATAGTATATCTTCAAATTCAGCTCTCTCCTGTGCCTTGTCTACATATGCTCCTTCTAACTGCTCTAATAAATGAGAAGGTTCATATGATTATTATCAGTATTATCTTTCTATGCAAGAATACATGCAGTTTATCATCCTCACAATTTATGCTTCTTATCCACCCTCTCTATACTTGAGTCCTATACTTGAAGATCAAACTTTCTGTTCAGCTCTGATCATTTCAAAAGGAACAGTTAAAATTCCCCTCTTTCATTGAAAGTACATCTTTTCCCTGGAAGAGGTTGTTCAGTTTTGCTGGGTAGTTGATTCTCAGTTGCATTCCAACCTCTTTTGTCTTCCAGAATATTATAATCCATGCCCTATAAGCCCTTAATGTGGTTGCTGCTAAGTCCTGTATGATGCTGACTATAGTTCCATGATATTTGAATTGTTTCATTCTGGCTACTTGTAATATTTTTTCTTTGACTTTGGAGTTCTGTAAATAAGCTATAATATTCCTGAGGGTTATTTATTTTTTATTTATTTATTTGAATTTTTATTTTCTTGGATCTCTTTCAGGAGGAGATTGGTGGATTCTCTCAAGTTCTGTTTTGCCCTCTGCTTCTAGGATATCAGGCTACTTTTCCTGTAGAAATTCTTTTAAAATGAAGAAAATGCTCTTTTCCTCATCATGACTTTAAGGTAGTCCAAAAATTTTTAAATAATCTCTCCTGAATCTGTTTTTCAGATCAATTGTTGGTTCAATGAGATATTCCACATCTTCTAATTTTTCATTCTTTTGGTGTTCAATTATTGTGTCTTGATTCTTCACAAAGTCATTGGATTCCTGTAGCTCCATTCTACATTTCAAGTATTTGTTTTCCTCAGAGAGCTTTCTTATCTCCTTTTCCATCTGGCCAATTCTGCTTTTTAAGGCATTCTTCTCTTCATTAAATTTTTGGATTGTTTTATCAGTTGACCTAAACTGGTTTTTGACATGCTTTCTTCAGCATTTTTTGAATCTCCTTGACTAAGCTATGGACATGATTTTCATGTTTTTCCTGCATCTCTCATTTCTCTTTCCAATTTTTTTCTTTATCTCCCTTACATGAGTTTCAAAGTCTTTGCTGAGCTCTGTCATAGCCTGAGCCCAACTTCTATATTTCTTGGAGTCTTTAAGTACAGAAACTTTAACGTTTTCATCTTCTGAGTATGTATTTTGATTTTCCATGGGACCAAAGTAATTGTCTATGATCAGGTTCCTTTTTTTTACTCATTTTCCCAGCCTGTGCCCTGGTTTGGGGGAACTTCCTGAGCTTTTGAGTATTATTGAGACACTCCCCACAAGGTACTCAGTTTCTTCCTGGTCTTATGGGAGGCTCTGACTGCTCTCCTTCCTGTACTCTGGACTTTGGATGACCACAAGAATTCCCCTCTGCCCCAGGGCTGTGAGGAATGCTTCTGGTCTATGATAGTATGGGGCCCAGACTGTGATCAGGGCCTGAATATTATGAAAGCCTTAGAGACTTTGACAGTCTCTACCCACCCCATTACATTCTATGGGCTGAGTGATTTGGGAGCAGCTGCTGGATGGCTACCTGCTGGGTAGCTCTGTGGACCTGTTTTGGTTTCCTGGGACATGGGCTGTGCTAAGGCCCACCGAGGAGGGCCATGCTGACCTGGGCTTCACTCTCACACTGGCAGAGGTCTACCCCCCTGATCTTCCAAGTTGTGAGTTGTACTCCCTGAGTTGGCAGGCTGGACCCAGGCACTTTGGGGCTCCAGAAAGCTGGAGTTCCTTGACTCCTGTGCACTGCCACTCCCTCCAACCATGTAGAACAGAGCATTCCCACTATATGCCAGGTTACCTTGGACTGAAGAATTGCCTCACTAGATCTTTCTCACTGGGTTCTGTCTCTCAAAAATTTAGTCATAATTTTAAGGTTTTTAAAACATTTTGGAGAGAGCTCCAAGGATAAAGTAAAGGGGAGAGAAAAAAATAAAATTAAAATTAAAAATAATAGTAATAATTGTAGGTATGGCCAGGTGGGTCAGTGAACAGAGCACCAGCCCTGAAGCTGAGAGCACCAAAGCCCATATCTGGTCCCATAAACCCAAGAATCACTCAGCTGTGGAACATGCAAACCACCCCAAAGCCACTGCCCTGCAAAAACCAAAATGAGAAAAAAAAGACCCCAAATAAAATAAAATAGTAATAATAGTAGGGGTGGCTGGGTGGTGGACAGAGCACTGGCCCTTGAGCCAGGAGCACCCGGGTCCAAATCTGGACTCAGACCCCCAATGATCACCCTGTTATGTGGTTCCAGGCAGGCCACCCAGCCCCATTTGCCCTCCACCCCCCCCAAATAATCATAATAAAAAAATGTGCTTCAGTCTGTGTTCCAACACCACCAACTCTGTCGCAGGTGGATCACATTCTTTATGATAAGTCCATCACAAAAGTTACTTCCATATTTTTCCACCATTGCCATTGCTGATCACAACTCCCTCCTTTCGTATTTCTCCACTACCATGTACTATATTTTCTCTCTCCTTTCATTCTGACGCTGCTGTAGGGTAGCTGAGTGGTGCAGCAGACAGAGGCCCCAAGCCCCCATACCGCCCCATAGGCCCAGCATCCACCTGGCCCTATGGTCCTGGACAGGCCATCCAATCCCAGCCCCTTGGAAGAAGTGCAAAAGAAAATGTGAGGGGTGGCTAGGTGGCGAAGTGGATAAAGCAGCAGCCCTGGAGTCAGGAGTACCTGGGTTCAAATCCGGTCTCATACACTTAATAATTACCTAGCTGTGTGGCCACTTAACCCCATTTGCCTTGCAAAAAAACCCTTAAAAATAAAAGAAAATGTGCTATATCTGACCGCTCTCTCCCATGGTCCGTCCTCTCCTCCATCATTCACATCCCCACCCCTTCCCCTGTCCCCTCCTCTCCTCCTTACTCCAGATGTCTATACCCCATTGAGTATACATGTGTTTCCTCTCCTAGCCACCTCTGCTCTGATAAGAGTGAAGATTCACTCATTCCCCCTTGCCTTCCCCCCCTTCCATATCATTGCAATAGCTCACTGTAATAAAGAAAATTCTTATTATATATGAAATATCTTGGCCTGTCCCCCCTCTCCTTTTTCTTTCTCCAATTACATTTCCCTTTTTTCTATTGACTCCATTTTTACACTATATTTTATCTTCAAATTCAGCTTTCTCCTGTGCTTCATCTATAAAAGCTCCTTCTACCTGCTCTGTTAATTGAGAAGGTTCATATGAGTATTATCAGTGTCATTTTTCTATACAGGAATATATGCAGTTCATCATCATTAAGTCCCTCATATTTTCCCCTTCTCCTCCAAACTCTATGCTACACCTGAGTCCTGTATTTGAAGATCAAACCTTCTGTTCAGCTCTGGCCATTCCAACAGGAACATTTGAAATTCCCATGGTTCATTGAAAGTCAATCTTTTTCCCTGGAAGAGGATATTCATTTTTGCTGGGTAGTTGATTCTCAGATGCATTCTAAGCTCTTTTGCTTTCCAGTTTATTATATTCCAAGCCCTACAAGCTTTTAATGTAGTTGCTGCTAAGTCCTGTAAGATCCTGATTGCAGCTTCATGGTATTTGAACTGTGTCCATCTGGCTGCTTGTAATATTTTCTCTTTCACTTGAGTTCTGGAACTTGGCTATAATATTCCTGGGGGTTGGGGTTTTTTTTTTTTTGGATCTCTTTCTCAGGGAGATCGTTGGATTCTCTCCATTTCTATTTTGCCCTCTGCTTCTAGGATATCAGGGCAATTTTCCTGTAGCAATTCTTTGAAAATGATATCAAGGCTCTTTTCCTGATCATGACTTTCAGGTATTCCAATAATTTTTAAATCATCTTTCCTAAATCTGTTTTCTATATCAGTTGTTTTTTCAATGAGATGGTTCACATTTTCTTCTAATTTTTCATTCCTTTGGTTTTGAAGTATTGAGTCCTGATTTCTCATAAATTTAGCAATCTCCCTGAGTTCTATTCTTTGTCTGAAGGATTTATTTTCCTCAGAGAGCTTTCCTATCTCTTTTTTCCATCTGGCCAATTCTGCTTTTTAAAGCATTCTTCTCTTCAATAACTTTTTAAACTGTTTTATCCATTTGAACTAAGCTGGGTTTTAGCATGCTATTTTCTTCAGCATTTTTTTGGATTTCCTTGACTAAGCTGCTGACTTCTTTTAGATGTTTTTCCTGCATCTCTCTCATTTCTTTTCCCAGCTTTTCTTCTGTCTCCCTCATTTGATTTTCAAAGACGTTTTGAGCTCTGTCATAGCCTCAGCCCAATTTCTGTTTTTCTTGGAGTCTTTAGATGCAGGAGGTTGTGCTTCCTTATCTTCAGACTGAGTGTTTTGATCCTTTTTGGGCTCACATGCAAAATATTTCTCAATGGTGTTCCTCTTTTTTCTCTGCTTGCTCATTTTCCCAGCCTGAGCCTGGTTTGGGGTTGCTTTCTGAGCTTTTGTGACACTACCACAAGGATCTCAGTGTGTGAGGTTTTATCCCCCCTCCTGGTCTGTGAATGACCATAAGCACCCCCTCCTCTGCCACAGGGCTGAGGTGGGGGCCCTGCTATTCTATGCGGGGGGGGGGCTAGACAGGATCTGTATGTGGTCAGAACCCCAGAGTCCTGCTCCAGAGACAGAGGACAGAACTAGGCAGTCTCTCTCTTCACTCCCCTCCCTGGGCTCAATGGGCTCATGCCCTGGGGGTTCCTGCTTACGGGCTCTACCTGCTTCTGTTTCCTGGATCTGGACTGCCTTGGCCATGCTGTTTGCTGTGTACCCTGAAGGCACTCTGGCATAGGTTCCCCACTGTTCCTCCAAGTTGTACCCAGTGCTCCCTGGAGTGTAGGTCAGGAAACTCCCCTGCTGCTGTTAGTCGGGGCTCCCAGGTCCCTGGGGCTGCCTCTGGGAGGCTGAAGTTCTTTCACTCTGGCCGACCACCCCTCTGGCAGGCCGCCCCTCCAACCCCAGGGAGCAGAGCCTTTCTGCTCTTTTCCACATTAACTTGAGTAGGAGAACTGCCTCACTGGGGCCCTCTGTGTTAGTTAGTTAGTTAGTTAGAGTCTTTATTTTACAAGTTTTATGAGAGACCGCCTAAGAGATGATCCTCTCTTTTTGCCATCTTGGCTCTGCCCCCCCCCCCCCAGGAACTTCCTAGAAATGGTTTAATATTAAAGAAAGTCCCATTTATTCCCATACTCTCCAGTGTTAGTACTAGAAATGCATGTTGCATTTTTCACCATCTATTGAGATAATAATATGATTTCTGCTGGGTTTGTTATTGATATGTTCAATCATATATGGATACAACCCTCCCTACCTGGTATAAATACTACCTGATTATCATGTGTTATCCTATTAATAATGTGTTATAATAATTTGCTAAATTTTCATTTTAGATTTTTGCATCAGTATTCATTAGGGAGATTAGTCTATAATTTTCGTTGTTTTGGTACTTCCTGGTTTAGATAGCACTGTATCATTGTATTGGTGTCATTAAAGGAATTTGGCAGAACTCTTTCTATTTTTAAAAAGAGTTTATGTAAAAATTGGAATTAATTGCACTTTAAATGATTGGTAGAATTTATTTGTACATTCATCAGGACCTGGAGTTTTCTTAAGGACTTTGTTGATGGTTTCTGCAATGTCTTTTTCTGAAATGGGTTTATTTAGGTATTTTATTTCTTTTCTGTTAATCTGAGTAGTTTTTATTTTTATAAATATTCATTTCACTCAGGTTGTCAAATTTATTGGTATACAGTGGGACAAAGTAGCTCTAAATTGTCACTTTCATTTCATCTTCATTGGTTGAGTTCACCTTTTTCATTTTTGAAACTGATAATTTACTCTTCTTTCTTTTTTTTAATCAGATTGACCAAAGAGTTAATATTTTTTCCCATAAAACCAACTGCTGGTTTTATTTCTAAGCTCAATGGTTTTACTTCTTGCTTTCAATTTATTTTTCTAGGTTTCTTGCTAGGCAATGGGGTTAAGTGGCTTGCCCAAGGCCACACAGCTAGGTACTTATTAACTGTCTGAGGCCGGATTTGAACTCAGGCACTTCTGACTCCAGGGCCGGTGCTCTATCCACTGCACCACCTAGCTTCCCCTTCTTGCTTTCAATTTTATTAATTTTTCCTTTTATTTTCAGAATTTCTAATTTGGTTTTTAATTGGGATTTTTAATTTGTTCTTTTCTAGTACGTCCAATTCATTGTTCTGTTCTTTCTATGTTTTATTCACATGGTCCTTTAGATATATAAAATTTCCCTTTAAATTTGCTTTGAATGTGTCCTATAAATTTTGGTACAATGTCTCACTTTTTGTTATTTTCTTGAATGAAATTATTACTTATGGTATGACTTGTTTAACTCATCTTTTGAAATTAGGTTATTTCATTTTTCAATTAATTTTTGGTTTGTCTTTCCATGTTTCTTCATTACATATAATTTTGATTGCATCATGATCTGAAAATCATTCATTTAGTATTTCTGTCTTTCTGAATTTGAGGGTATAGATTTTATGTCCTAATACATGGTCAGTTGTGGTATAGGTGATGTGTACTACAGAGAAAAAGATATATTTTTTCTTTCCCCATTAAATTTTCTAAAGTGGTCTATAATATTTAAGTTTACTAAGATTTTATTCACCTTCATTTCCTTCTTTTTTTATTTTGTTACTACATTTATTTTAATTACGAAAGAGGGAGGTTGAGGTTTCACTGTTAAAATTTTGTCTGTCTCCTGTCTATGTCTCCTTATAATTTATTCAGTTTCTCCTCTAAGAATATAGATACTACATCATTTGGTGTGCTTAGGTTTAATAATGATAAAACTTCTTTGCCTTTGGTGCCTTTTAAGAAGATGTAGTTTCTTTACTTATCTCTTTTAATGAGATCTATTTTTGCTTTTCCTTTATCTGAGATCAGGATCTCTACCCCGATTTTTTCCTTCAGCTGAAGCATAATATATTTTCCTCTAGTCTTTTACCTTTACCTTGTGTGTTTCTTTCCACTTCAAATGTGTTTCTTAGAAACAATATAGTGTAGGATTTTTTAATTCATTTTGCTATCTACTTCTGTTTTCTTCATCCCATTCACATTTATACTTAATATTGTTCATTCTGTATTTCCTTCCATGCACTCTCCCCATTCATAATATTTTTCCTCTTATCCCTCACCAAAGTTTTGCTCCCTTTCCTCTTTAACTTTTCTTTTATATGCTAACTTTAATTTTACTTCTATGTTTACCTTAGCCTTCCCTTTAATCAGTTCCTTCATCCTTTTCTTCCCTTTTCCCCCTCTATTTGCCTGTAGCATAGTTATTTTAAACCAATTGGGAATGTATGTTATTCCCTCTTTGTGGTGAATCTGTTAAAAGTACAATTCCCTCAATTTTCACATTCTCCCTTCATTTCATCTAGTATAATAGATCTTTGTGCCTCCTCACTTGGTGTTGTTTATCCTCTAATGCCTAGCCATCTCCTACTATATTCTTTCTTTACATGACTTTTTCTTGACCTATAACCCCTTTGTCAAAAATATACTCCTTTTATCTCTACTTATAGAAATACCTTTCTCAAAGGTTGATTGCTTGCTTGCTTTTTTGATTGCTTTATAAGCAGCATTGCCTTATAGTCCTTAAGTATTTCACTCTTTTGTCCCATTTGAAATATACTTCTCAAAAGTCATAAATCACATCAAATTATAAGAGATTTATACTACTCTCTCTTTTCAAGTATATGCCATGAACAAACAATCCTCATAAGACAAAATTTCAAGCAAAGCCATTTCATGAACCATTTGTAACACCCCCTCTAAGCACAATTGTAGCCAAAGTATCAAGTAACACAATTGTAGCAAAAATATCAAGCAACACAAAATTGATTCATGATCTTTTCATCCCTTTTCATGGCCAGTCTAAGTACACTCTCTTCCTCCATCTCTATAGTACACCAACGTTAGCCTTTCCAACCCTCCTCAACCAAAATGTTGGGTACACTCTCTCCATCTGTCCCTAAAAATTTCCAACCCTAATACTTCTACCTTCCCCAGCCAACATAGCGGGTACACTTTGTTCCTCTGTTCTTTTAGCTCTCTAACTATAGCACTGCAACTCCCACTTAGCTAATATATTAAACACACACACACACACTCTCTCTCCCTCTGTCCCTCTAGTACTCTTTATAGTACAATTCCCTAAGAAATTAAAATATGAAATAAGTAAAGATCAGTTCCTAATCTCTTTATGTCCAGCCCTTCTTAGCACATTCACATTCACTGTCCCTATTGTACTACAGCCATCCTCCACTAAAGTATCTAGTAAAGTAAGATCACTTCATGATTTAACTATGTATAGACACTCTCACCTTCTTATCTTTGTCTCAATGGAAAATACAACTCTTGAAATTATCAATGCTTCATATCTCATTTACACCCATATGCTTTAAGTACAATCCCTTCAAGTATATACATACAGTTAATTAATCTAAGAGAAATAGAATTCTCAAGAGTTATAGGTGTTATCTTCTCTTGTAGAGATATACAGTTTTATTTTCTTGACTAATATTTGAAGATAATTTTTTCTTCCTTTCTGGTCTTTTTTTAATCATAAATTTTTGGAAATCCTCCATTTCATTGAATATCCATCATTTCCCCTGAAAAAATATGCTGCATTTTGCAGAGTGTTTATTTCTTGGATGTAATCCAGGGTCCTTTGCCCTCCAAAATATCCAAGACTTCCAAGCCCTCTGAACCTTTAATATTGAAGCTAAGTCCTACATAATTATTATTTTTCTTTTTTAAAAAATTGCTTCAATTTTGGCTGCCAGCAGTACCTTCTCCTTTAGTTGATAATTCTGGAATTTGGCCATGGTATTCCTTGCAGTGTTCTGGGTTCTCTTTCTGGAGATGTTCTTTGTATTTTTCAAGGACAGGTTTGTCTTCCTGATCTACTTTGATTAGGAAAGTTTTCATTGATAATTTACTGAAACATATTTTCCATACTTTTTATGGTCTAGGCTTTATCTCTTCGGGATCGATTTTTGAGGTTTGTTTTTCCTAAAAGGTACATTTACATTTTCTTCAATATTTTTCAGCCTCTTGATTTTATTTGATGGAATTAGGTATTTCATAGTGTCATTAGTTTCTATTTGTCTATTTCTAATTTTAGGAGTTTTATTTTCTTCAGTTGGCTTTTCTGTTTCATTTTCCAGTTGGTTGATTTTTCTTTTAGATTAGCTGTTTTCCTTTTTCAGTTGTTAATATTATTTTTTGATGAGTTATATTCTTTTACACATTGGTCATTTTTACTTTTAAAGGATTTGATTTCTTCAGTAAATTTTTCACAGTTTTTTTTTGCATGGATGTATTTTCTTTATACCATTTTTCTTTTTTCTCTCTTCTTTGATATTTTAAGTCTTTTCCTAAAAGTTCTTCCATGAACTTTTGGAATTGAATCCAATTTGTTAACTCCTTTGGGACTTTTCACGTAGGTAATTTGTCACTGAGATGGCATTTTTATTATCAACTATGGTTAGTGCCATTTCTCTTTTCCCTCCTCATTCTCATAGTTGAACTCTGCTCCTGGAGTATAGGGAGCATAGTCCCAAGCTTTTTGTGCTGAGACTTGGGTTTGATCCCTGGTTTATTGCTCACCAAGGTGTTGCCTATAAAACATAGGCCTTGCCTATGCAGAAGTTTGTTTCCTCCTTTATAACCAGACTTTATTTATGCAGTGATTTATTCCCTCCTCAGGGAATACTGCTGCCCCAGTATTTCCAGGGTTTAGAGTTTGCCTGCAGTTGGGACCCTCTCACTTGACTAGCTCTCTAGACTGTTGAAAGCAGTTGCTACCATCAAGGTTCTTCATCTCATAATGTTGTTGATGCATACCTTTTTCTCTTGGCTATATTCGCTTCTCTCAGTATTAGATCCCATAAGTCATTCCATGCTTCTCTAGAGTCCAGCCATTTGTGGTTTCTTATAGAATAATAATATTCCATAGTATTCATGTACCATAACTTATTTAGCCATTCCCCAATTGATGAGCATCTCCTCAATTTCCAATTCTTTGCCTCCCAAAAAAAAGCTGCTATGAATATTTTGGAACATGAAGGACTTTTACCATTTTTTTTTGCAAGGCAAATTAAATGGGGTTAAGTGACTTGCCCAAAGCCACACAACTAGGTAATTATTAAGTGTCTAAGATTAGATTTGAACTCAGGTACTCTTGACTCTAGGGCCAAGGCTCTATCCACTGTGCCATCTAACTGCCCCGACTTTTACCATCTTTTACAATTTCTTCTAGATATAGTACTAGAATTGGAATTGTTGGGTCAAAAGTTATGAACAGTTGTATTGCTCTTTGGGCATAGTTCCATATTGTGATCCAGAAAGGTTGGATCCTTTCCAACTCCACCCAACTCCATCCACAATGCATCAATGTCCCAAACCTCCCACATCCTCTCCAATCATTGTTCATCTTCCCTTTTTCTCATCTGGGCTAATCTAATCGGTGTGAGATGATACCTCATTGTTGCTTTACTTAGCATTTCTCTAATCTATTGTGATTTGGAACATTTTTTCATATGATTATATATAGCTTTAATTTTTTTATTTGAAAACTGTTCATATTCTTTGACCATTTAACAAATAAGGAATGACTTTTGCCCTTAAAATTTAATGCAATTATCTATATATTTTAGAAATGAGACCTTTATAGAACTGCTTGTTGTGAAGATTATTTCCCAGCTTTCTGATTCTTTCTAATTTTGGCAACATTTATTTTATTAGTACAAAAACTTTTTAATATAGTCAAAGTCATTCATGTGCTCTAATTATTGTTTGGTCATAAATTTATCACTTTTCCATAGATTAGATGGATAAAGTATTTTTAGTCTATTAATTTATCTATGGTTTTGCCCTTCATGTCTAAATCATTTACCCATTTTCACCTTATTTTGGTATAGGGTGTGAGATGTGGATCTATGCCTAATTTTTATCATACTATTTTCCAGTTTTCCCAACAATTTTTGCCAAATAATGATTTCTTATCCCAGAGGTAGATGTCTTTGAATTTGTTAAATAGTAGATTTCTGTAGTCATTTATTCCAGTTTCTTTTGAACCTATCCTAATCCACTGATCTAGTACTCTATTTCTTAACCATTACCAGGCAGTTTTAATGACTGCTGCTTTATAGTATAGTTTTAGATCTCATAGAGCTACATCACCTTCCTTTGCATTTATTTCTTCATCAGTTCTATTCATCTTCTCTATTCATCAGTTCCCTTGCTCTTTTGTTGCTCCAGATGAATTTTGTTACGAATTATTCTGGCTCAGTAAAGCAGTTATTTGGTAGTTTGATTGGTATGGCATTGAATAAGAAATTTGATTTAGAGTTGTCATTTTTTATTATAATAGCTCTACTTAACAATGAGCATTTGAATTTTAAAAATTTATTTAGTTTTGATTTTATTTGGATGAGGAGAGCTTTATAATTGTGTTCATACAGTTTCTGGGTTTGTCTTGGGGGTAGATTTCCAAGTATTAAATGTTGTCTACAGTTATTTTCAATGGAATTTCTCTTTCTATCTCTTGTTCTTGGGCTTTGTGGTTCATATATAGAAATTCTAATGATTTATGTGCACTTATTTTATATCCTGCTACTTTGCTGAATTTGTCAATTGTTTCAAGGAGCTTTTAGTTGATTTTCTCAGGTTCTCTAGGTGTAACATCATATCATCTACAAAGAGTTTAAGTTTTGCTTCCTCATTGCCAATTCTAATTCCTTCAATTTCTTCAATTTTGCTGCTGATAGAATTTCCAAAAGTATATTGAATAGTAATGGTGATAATGGGCATTCTTGTTTCACCCCTGAATTTATTGGAAATGCTCTGAGTTTAATCCCATTAAATATAAGACTTGTTCATGGTTTTAGATAGATACTATTTATTATTTTATGGGAAACTCCATTAATTCTTAAACTTTCTAGTATGTTTAAGATAATCACATGATTTCTGTTGTTTTGAATTATGTTGAGTGTTTTCCTAATATTGAACCATCCATGCCAGCCAGTGTGATCATGGTATTTTATCCTGCTAATAACTTGCTGTAGTCTCATTGTTAAAATTGTATTTAATATTTTTGTATCAATATTCATTAGGGAGATTGTTCTTTAATTTTATTTGTCTGTTTTGGCTCTTCTTGGTTTCATAAAAGGAGTGTGGCAGAATTAATTGTTCCTTAAATGTTTGGTAGAATTCACTTGTAAATCCATCTGGTTCTGGAGACTTTTTCTTAGGAAGTTTATTGATGGTTTCTTCAATTTATTTTACTGAAATGGTGTTATTTAAATAATTTATTTCCTCTTCTGTTTATCTGAGCAGTTTGTATTTTTGTATCGATATTCATTAGGGAGATTGGCCTATATGTAGAATAGGAATTAATTGTTTCTTAAATCTTTGGTGGAATTCACTTGTAAATCCATCTGGACCTAGAGACTTTTTCTTAAGGAGTTTATTGATAGTTTCTTCAATTTCTTTTTCTGAAATGGGTTTATTTGTGTAATTTATTTCTTCTTCTGTTAATCTGGGCAGTTTGTATTTTTATAAATATTCATTCATTTCACTCAAGCTGTCCAGTTTATTGGCATAGAATTCAGCAATGTAGCTCCTAATCATCTCTTTAATATCGTCCTCATTGGTGGCTAGTTTACCCTTTTCATTTTTGATACTGGTAATTTAGTTATCTTATTTCTCTTTTTTAATCAGATTGACCAGAGGTTTGTCTATTTTATTGACTTTTTCAAAAAAACAACTCTTACTTTTTATTTATGAGATCAATGGTTTCTTTACTTTCCATTTTATTAATCTCTCCCTTGATTTTCAGAATTTCTCATTGGGGTTGTTTAAGTTTTTCTTTATCTAGATTTTTTTAGTTGTATACCTAATTCGTTGATCTCCTCTTTCTTGATCTTATTCATGTAGGATTTATTGATACAAAGTTTCCCCTCAAAACTGCCTTTGCTGCATCCCACAAATTATATGGTATGATGTCTCTTCATTATTTTCATGGATATAATTACTGATCATTTCTATTATCTGCTGTTTAATCCATCCATTATTTAAGATCAAGATATTTAAATTTGGATTAGTTCTTGGTTTATCTTTCTCTGACCCTATATTACATTTTATTACATGTAATTTTTATTGCATCATGATCTGATAAATTTCTATTTATCATTTCTGCCTTTCTATACTTGAATTTTACATTCTTGTGCCCCAGTACATGAAGAATTTTGTTGAAGGTGGCATGTACTTCCAAGAAAAAGATATTTTCTTTCCTCCCCCCATTAAATTTTCTCTAGACGTCTATCATATATAAGTTTTCTAAGATTTCATTCACCTTCTTAACTTCTTTTTGTTTATTTTGTTATTAGATTTTTCTAGTTTGGAGAAAGGGAGATTGAAGTCTATCATTATTAGGTTTTGCTGTCTATATCTCCTTGTAATTCACTTAGCTTTTCCTCTAGGAATCTGGATGCAAAACCACTATATGCATGTATGTTTAGTAAAGATATAGCTTCATTCCCAATGGTGCCTTTTAAGAAGATGTAGTTTCCTTCCTTATCCCTTTAAATGAGAGTGATTTTTTTAAGGATCTAGTTTTATTTTATATTATTACAATAATTTTGTTATAAGAGTAAATATAAACCCCCTTCCCCACCTAGAAGATGAGAAACCTCAAGAATAGTAAGAGAGAATATTGTTCACATTCCAATGGCTCTGTCTCTGGGGTGAGTAGCTTTCTTTATCATAACTCCACCAGAGAAGTTACTTCAACATCTTTCCCACAGTTGCTATTACTAGCTGTATTTCCCTGTACTATATTACTTCTCACTCTCATTTATTCTATTTTCTCTCTCCTTTCATCCTGGCCCTGTCCAAAAGTGTGTTGTATCTGAGAACTCTCTCCCTAAATCTTCCCTCTCTTCTATCACCTATTTCCCCCTTCCCTCCCGTCATTCCCCCTTAACACATCCTTGTCTTCTCATTTTTCTCTAGAGTAAAATAGATATCTGTACCCTATTAAGTGTGTCTGTTATTTCTTCTCTGAGTCAATTCTGATAAGAATGAAGGCACACTCATTCCCCCTTGCCTTCCCCTTTTCCACTCCATTGAAAAAGTTTTTCTTGACTCTTATGTGAAATTTCTTAGCTTCCTTTTCATCTCCTTTCCCTTCCTCCTAGTACTTTCCTTTATCACCTATTGACTCCATCTCTGTACTATATTATACCATTATATTCAGCTCCTTCCTGTGCCTTGTCTATATATGCTCCTTCTAATAGTCCTTATAAATGAGAAAGTTCATATGAGTTATCCATATCTTCTTCTCATGCAGGAATACAAATTTCAATATCATTATGTTCCTCATAGATTGTCCTCATCCACCCCTCTCTATGGTTCACCAGAGTCCTATACTTGGAGATCAAACTTTCTGTTCAGCTCTGGTTGTTTCAATAGGAAAGTTTGAAAGTCCCTTGTTTCATTGAAAGTTCATCATTTCCCCTGAAAAGGATGTTCAGTTTTACTGGGTAGTTGATTCTCAGTTGTAAACCAAGATCTTTTGCCTTTCAGAATATCATATTCCAATCCCTCTAAGCCCTTAATGTAGATGCTTCCAGACCCTGTGTAATCCTGACTATGGAACCTTAGTAGTTGAATTGTTTGTTTCTGGCAGCTTTTAGAATTTTCTCTTTGATTTGGGAGTTTTGGAATTTGCCTTTAAAATTCCTGGAAATTTTTCTTTTGGGATCTCTTTCAGCAGGTGACCAGTGAATTCCCTCAATTTCTATTTTACCCTCTGCTTCTAGGATTTTAGGGCAATTTTTCTGTATTATTTCTTGAAAAATGAAGTCAAGTCTCTTCTCTTGTTCATGACTTTCAGGTAGTCCAATAATCTTTAAATTATTTCATCTGGATCTGTTTTTCAGGTCAGTTGTTTTTCCAATGAGATATTTCACATTATTTTCTAATTTTTGGCTTTTTTGGAAGAGTTTTATTTCTTCCTGATTTCTTGCAAAATCATCAGCTTCCTTTAGTTCCATTCTTCATTTGAAGGAGTTATTTTCTTCAGAGAGCTTTTTAAATCTCCTTTGCCAGTTGGCTAATTCTGCTTTTTAAGGTATTCTTCTCTTTATTTGCCTTTTGTTTTACTTTTTCCATTAGGGCTAAACTGGTTTTTAACTTATTATTTTCTTTAATTTATTTTGTATTTCTTTCACCAAACTGCTGATTTGGTTTTCATGATCTTTCTGCATCTCTCTCATTTCTCCTCCCAAGTTTTCCTCCACCTCCCTTAATTGCTTTTCAAAATCTTTTTTGAGCTCATCCATAGTCTGAGCCCATTTTCTATTGCTCTTGAAGGTTTTGGATATTGAAGCTTCCATTCTGTCATCATTTGAGTATGTGTTTTTATCTTCCATGCGACTAAAGTAATTCTCTATGGTCAGATTCTTCTTTTTCTGTTTTTTACTCATTTCCTTAGCCCAAGACTAATTTACAGAACTTCCAAGGCTTTTGATTATTTCTTTGGACACCCCATTGGAACCTTTATTCCTTCAGGTTCTTATGTTCTCTTGTCTGTGCTTTGATATGTAGATGACCCCAGCACTCCCCTTTGCCCTGGAGTTGTAAGGAGGAGCCCTGCTCAGCTTAGCATGGAAGCCCAAACTGTAACCTGGCAAACAGCAGAGTCCAGCCCTCAGGGAGAGCAGAGAAATTTCTTCAGTATCCCCTGACCCTGTGGACTGTGCTCTGGAGGTGCAGTCTAGTTTCTCCCGATTCTTGCTGCAGATTCTGTGGCCAGTGCTCCTCATTCCACACTCATTCTGGTGTGACAGAATTCTCTCCCTGCCCCTTCAAGCTTTTCCCGGACTGTGCTGTGACCTGGGCTTTTTCCAACTCCCAGTACTGGTGAATCACACCTTTCCTGTGGAACTTCTAAGTTATCTTGGACTGGGAAAATGTATCACTCAGTCTTTCTGTGTGTTCTGTCCCTCTAAATTTTGACTAGAGTCATAATTAGATGACTTTTGGAGTTTGGGGGAAAAGGATTTCCCTGGAAATGCTGCCTTCATGCTGCCATCTTGGCTCTTCCCCCAAGATTGATTTTTGTTTTTACTTTGTCTGAGATTAGGATCGCTACCCCAGAAGTTTTTACTTCCACTGAGCATAATATATTTTGCTCCAACCTTTTACCTTTAACCTGCATATATATCTCTCTGCTTCAAATGTGTTTCTTATAAGGAACATATTGTTGGGTTGTGTTTTTTAATCCATTCTGCTATCCACTTCCATTTTATCAGACAGTTCATCCCATTCACATTTACAGTTATGATTACTAATTCTGTATTTCCCTTCATTCTATCTTTCTCCATTTATATTTATCTCATTCCTTTTCTATTATTCTTCCTCACCAAAATTTTACTACCTTTCTCCTTTGACATTTCTTTTAGCAATTTAACTTTCAGTTTATTTTCACTTATACCTTCCCTTTCATCAGTCCCTCCTTCTCTTATCTTTCCTGTTCTCTGTCCCCCTCTTCCCTGTAGATTATTACATTTTTAAACCCAAGTGAGAATGTGTCTTGTTCCCTCACTGGGCTAAATCTATTGAAAAGAATTAACACAACATTCACATTCTGCCTTCTTTCCCTCTAAAAGTATAAATCTTTGTGCCTCTTCCCTTGGTGCTCTATTATTATTAATCAGGTATCATCAATCACAGTTTGATTATTTGATTGCTTGATAAACTCCTATTGTTACCATATCATCACAGATTGTTTACTTGATTGCTGGATAACCAGCATTGATTCAAATTGCATCAAATTATAATGATAATCATTTTTTACCTTACAGCACTTTCAAGTGTCTTTCAAGTACACACAAACCTCCTCACAAGACATATCATGTCTTGAACTATTTGTGCCCTTAACCCCAGGCATACTTTCTTTCCCACTTTACCCCACCTCCCTACTCAGGCACTTTACACTTGTTAATCGAACTAAAGCCTGTTGTCTCTTCCCCTTTACCTCCCCCCCCCCACACACACACCTAGGTTACTTAACTCTTTTTGTTAGTAAAGCACTAGACACTGATCCAATTAATTGGATGCTCATCTAATTAACTGTAAGAATCTTGAATATCTCTAAGTACTGGGAAGCTCTGTAAGTCTCACTGACAAGTTTAGAAATGATCATATGTAACAGAGACAGGTCCTTGCAGTTTATGATTCCTTCATTAACAAGGTGCTTAGCACCTTGTAATTAAAGTGAATCACCGAATAATGAGACACTTGTGTTAAAGTTAATCCCCCTGCTTGAAGCTTACTTTTTTCTGTCTTTGGGGTTTTAACCTTTAGATTCATTCTCTTCAATTATACACTACCTTCTAATTTTCCTTAGAGAAGTAAAATTCTAAAGAATCAGAATTGTTATATCTTCCTTTTTACGGATCAACATTTATTTAAAACAATTTTCAATCCCCTTTTTCATTTGCCTTTTTTAATTGCAATTCTTCAGTCATGTATTTGGCAATTGAATTCTCATTTGTGCTTCTGTTGCTTTTCCTAAGACTGAGGATCCGGACTGTGACCATCTGAGTATGGGCAAAGCAACAGAGTCCTGCCATAGGGATAGCAAAGAGCCCTCTGAATTCCTGACCCCTTTACCCCTGAGCTGATCACTCTGGAAGCAGTAGCCAGGTGCTTCCCCAGGCCTGCCCCTGGTCTTTGGGGGCTGGGTCTGTGCTGTGGCCTCTGCTGGACTGGTCTGCTCTGCTTACACACAGTGCTGCAGCAGGGTTTTCCTGCTGACCTTCCAAGCTGTCCTTGGCAATCCCAGGGTTGAAAGGTCTGGAAAGTGCCACCACTGCCATGGACCCAAGCATCCCCAGTCTGTTCCTGGATGCTTGGAGCTGATTTGCCAGCCTTTTCTATGCCCAGACCCTTCCCTTGGATCTAACAACTTGTATTGGGTTTGGAAAATTGTTTCATTCAATCTTTTTTGTGAGTTTGGCCCCTCTAGAATTTGGTTAGTTATTATTTGAAGATATTTGGAGTGGTCTGGGGGAGTTCATGGGAAACCCTGCTTTTACTGTGCCCTTAACTTGATTTCATAACTTTTAAAAGTGATCAATCAGTGGAACAGATAATGTTAAAATAAAAGCCCCACAAAAATAAGGGAACACAGTAGCATAACCCCAAACACCTCAGTTATTATTTTCTTAATTTATTTTCATCTATATGCACATGCGTATTTGCAAAATTTCCTTCCACCCTCCATTTCCACCTCCTTCCCCTGAGAGAGGAACAGTCAGGTTAGCATTGTACATACATAAATTGCCAAACATGTTTACAGATTAGCTCTTTTCAGTATGAGGAATTAGGAATAAGAAAAAGAGATACATAAGAGATATTTTTTAAATTTTATATTTAAGGCAATGGGGTTAAGTGACTAGCCCAAGGTCACACGGGTAATTATTAAGTTTTTGAGGCTGGATTTGAATTAAGCTCCTCCTGACTCCAGGACTGGTGCTCTATCCACTGCACCACCTAGATGCTCCCATAAGAGATAATTTTTATAAAGTGTTCATCACATTCTGAAGCGATTTTTTTAGTGTATATTTTGCCGGATGGGCATACAATAGTTGGTAGCCACTATAATATAGTTGTCCTAGCTCTCTGAACTGCTGAGAGGAGCTGCTTCCACCAACGTTGTTCATCACTCCCTATTGTTGATAATGTGTACATTGTTCTATTGGATCTACTCCCTTTGCTCAGCATCATATCCCATAAGTCATTCCATGCTTCTCTAGAGTCTGACCATTTATAATTTCTTATAGAACTATAGTATTCCATAGTATCCATATACCATAATTTGTTTAGCCATTCCCCAAATGATGGGCATTCCCTCAATTTCCAATTCTTTGCCACTACAAAAAGAGCTGCTATGAATATTTTGGAATCTGTAGGAATTTTCCCATTTTTTACAATTTCTTCTTGATATAGTCCTAGAATTGGAATTGCTTGGTCAAAGGGTATGAAGAGTTTTATTGCTCTTTGGGCATAGTTCCATATTTCTCACCTGAAAGGTTAGATCCATTCACAACTCCACCAGCAATGCATCGATTTCCCAATCCTCCCACAGCCTCTCCAACATTGATCATTTTCCCTTTTTTCTCATCTTGGTCAATCTGATAGGTGTGAAATGATACCTCATTGTTGTTTTAATTTGCATTTCTCTAATCAATAATGATTTGGAGTATTTTTTCATATGATTACATATAGGTTTAATTTCTTCATTTGCAAACTGTCTGTTCATATCCTTTCATCATTTTTCATTTGGGGAATGACTTGTAAACTTATAAATTTTATGCAATTCTCTATATATTTTAGAAATGAGATCTTTATCAGAACTTCTAGTGATTGTTTCCCAGCTTTCTAATTCTTTCTAATTTTGGCAATATTGATTTTATTAGTGCAAATCTTTTTAATATAGTCAAAGTAATTCATTTTGCAGTTTATAATGTGCTCTAATTCTTTTTTGGTCACAAATTTATCCCCTTTCCATAGATCTGATAGATAGAATATTCCTTGGTCTATTAATTTATCAATGATATTGCACTTATATCTAAATCTTGGACCTATTTTGAGCTAATTTTGGAATAGGATGTGAGATGTGGATCTATGCCTAGTTTTTGCCATAATATTTTTCATTTTTCCCCAAAATTTGTGTTAAATGGTGAGTATCCCAGTCTTTGAGTTTGTCAAATAGTAGATGGCTGTAGCCATTTACTGCAGTATTTTTTTGAACCTATCCTATTCCACTAATCCATTACTCTATTTCTTAATCATTACCAGGCAGTTTACAGATTGTTTTAGATTTGGTAGGGCTTGGCCACCTTCCTTTACATGTTTTTCATCAGTTCCCTTGTTATTTTTGCCCTTTTGATGCTCCAGGTGAATTTTGTTACTATTTCTTCTGGCTCCGTAAAGTAGTTATTTGGTAGTTTAATATAGCATAAGTAATTTGATTAGGGTAGAAATGTCATTTTTATTATATTATCTTGACCTAACCATGAGCAGTTGACATTTTAACAATTATTTAGATCTGACTTTATTTGGGTGAGAAGTGATTTATGATTGTGTTCATACATTGGGTTTGTCTTGGGAGGTAGATTCCCAAGTATTTAATGCTATCTATAGTTATTTTAAATATAATTTCTTTTTTTCTATTTCTTGTTCTTGGGCTTTCTTATTCATATATATATATATATATATATATATATATTATATATATATATATATATGCTGATGATTTATGTGAATTTATTTTATATCCTGGCTACTTTGCAGAATTTGTTAATTGCTTCAAGGAATGTTTTAGATGATTTCTCAGGTCCTCTAACTATACCATTATATTATCTGCAAAGAGTGAAAGTTTTGCTTGCTCATTGCTAATTCTGATTCCTTCCATTTCTTTTTCTTCTCTTATTGCTACAACTTGCATTTCTAATACTATATCGAATAGTGATAGTGGTAATGGGCATCTCTGTTTCACTCCTGATTGTATTAGAAATGCTCTGAGTTTATTCTCATTACATATAATATTTATTGATGGTTTTAGATAGATACTATTTATTACTTAAAGGGAAACTCCATTTATTCCTAAACTTTCTATTATTTTTAATAGCAATGGAAGTTGTATTTTTCCCAAAGGCTTTTTCAGCGTCTTTTGAGATAATATGATTTCTGTTGGTTTTGCTATTGTTATGTTTAATTATGTTGCGTGTTTTCCTAATGTTGAACCCTCTCTGTCTACATGGCATACACCTACTAGGTGTATTATCCTAGTAATTACTTGCTATAGTCTCATTGCCAAAATTTTATTTAATATTTTTGCATCTTTATAATCCCCCAATTACTTATAGAAATATTCGCTGTCTGGAAAAATCTGTAGCAGTTTAGCAGAAATTAGATTCAAACCAGTATCTTACACCATACATCAAGTTTAGTACCAAATGGATACATGACACAGATATGAAAAAGTCATGTCATGGAGAAATTAGAGCAGCAGAAAAGAAAATATTATCTTTCAGATCTATGGCTAAAGGAAGAGTCCATGATTAATAAGTCTAGAAGGGGATCCCACAAGCTAAAATGAACAAAATTTTATTAGAGAAAACTTAAAATATTTTAAACAAGTAAATGAAAAAAAGTAAAAATCAGAAAGGAAAGTAAATTGGTTTGAGTGACATTCCTAATTCAATGCTGCCCATTGCAAAGATGAGCTCAGTGATGAAAACTACCATTGTGTGTAACTGGACAATAAAATATTTAAAAATAAATTAATAAATTTGCAAAAAAAGAAATCTAGGTGAATAAATTAAACATTAATGAGTATTAGAAATGTAAAAAAACTCATATCTCTCATTTGTACTTGTGTGTCTGTATATCACACACACACAGACTCACTATTTTGTATAGCTAGTGTTTATTTGGCAGTTATGATGATCAATGCTGGGCATCCTGATATAAAGCAATACATACACTGAAGACTAGAGAATGGGCATGACCACAGGAGGCCTCCTGGCAAGTTACCTCTAAGTGCGCTGTGGTAGCATAGAACCCATCCCATTGCATTGACAGCAGATAATACTCCTAGGAGACTTGTCACCATGAGAGGATTGGTCTAAATCACCTGTCAGCACAATATTGGGACATTGATGGTAGAGTTGTGAAGGAAAGCAATAGGGAACTATGCTCAAAGAGCAATAAAAATGTTCATCCCCTTTGACCATGCAATTCCAATTCTAGGCCAATATCCAGAAGAAATTGTAAAAAAAACAAAGAAGGAAAAGTCCCACATGTTCCAAAATATTCATAGCAGCTCTTTTTGTAGTGGCAAAGAATTGAAAATTGAGGGGATACACACCAATTGGGGAATAGCTAAACAAATTATGGTACATAAAAGCTATAGAATACTATTGTTCTATAAGAGCATTCTGCTCCTTGGTAGTAGCTGTCACTAATTGTGCCTTCTCCTTTGTTCTCAGGACTATTCCTCTCCCTCAGTTATGCCCCTGTGATTGAACACATCCAAAGCCACTTCCAATAATTGTACCATTGGTATCTGGGGTCTGAAGTCTAAATTCTTAAGCTTTTACCTAATGGTTAATAATGCATAGTCAATAAAATGCATGCCAAGGAGGACAGTCCCAATAGACGTGGGTTCAGAAGTAGACCTCCTCAATGCTTCCAAACGTCTGCTTTTGGAAAAGACCTAGATTTCCTAGGGTTGTTCCTGTAAGTCTGTCATAATTCTTATGTTTCTTAATTCCTTTCTTCATCCTTTCTATCAGGCCGAAGATCCTGTGGTCCTCTGTCTTTCCCCATCCCTGTCATCCTGAAAGTCCCAACTGGGATCAGCTGCAGGAATAGTTATGGCCCCAGGGAAACCAGTGTGGACCCCTCTCTCTTGTCTCAGTCATAGAATGCAACCTGCGGAGCCAGGCTCCAATCTTGTGCGTTTCTTCACCTAAGATGCAAGGAGAGACCATAATACTGACATCTCCCATGTTAGTTTATTCTGCAAACAAATGTTCTTAAACTCCTCATCGAAATTTGGAAGATCTTCCTAATAGCCTGGAGTTTCCCTCCAAGCTGAGCAAGGTGTGACACTGATAATGGGCCATGGATGCTGAGCATCTGGTACTCCTCTTAATGGGTAGAGTCAATGGAGTCAACATAGTTCTCAGCAGGTTTGTAGAGAGTTGGGACAGTCGGGAGCTTTGGGAGGAGGAAGTAAGGAGGAGGGAATGGAGAAGATGGGGAGGGAGAAGGAAAAGGCTTCCACTCCTTGTTCAAGAAGGACTGAAACAAACAGAAAAAGATGATTCCGAAAAAAGGGTAATCTGGCCCGCAGCTTGAAGCCAGCCCGCGCTTCAACTCCAGTCCGTGCCTGGAACGTAACCAGCTTTCGTTTTAAAATGACTTTTCCTTTGGCAGGGATTCCCTTCCTTCTTTTCAGCAGCGAGAGTTTGCTTTACGGCTGCTACTTCCTGTTTTGCGACTGGGGAGGCTTGCTTTCTGGCTTCTTATTTCCTATAGTGGGCGCCTGTTTTCCTTCCCCATCAGGTGTGTCTGGAAGCAAATTCTCCGGAAGTTCACATCTTTCCATATCAGAAATACCTGTCTTATTCTGCTGTGAGGGAATAGAGGGACCCGACTCTGAAGTTGGGGCAACAGAGACTGGAGACATGGCCGAGGTGGGTGAAGTGGGGGTCGGGCATGACAGGGGCGCTGATGCTGCAGAGGAGGAGCCCTGCAACCTATCCAGCACAAGCCCAGCAAAAGTATCAGACTGTGGGGCGGCCAGGTGGCTCAGTGGATAGAGCACTGGCTCTGGAGTCAGGAAAACCTGAGTTCAAATCTGCCCTTTGACACTTCATAATTACCTGCCTGTGTGGCCTTGGTCAAGCCACTTAACCCCATTTGCCTTGCAAAAACATAAAAAAAAAAATCAGACTGTTCCCCATTCTCCTTTCTAGAAATAGATCTAGTTGCCAACACTGTTTTTTGGTTGCATTCTCCTTTCTAGAAATAGATCTAGTTGCCAACACTTTTTTTGGTTGCATTTCTGGTTTCACAGCTAAAGCCAGGAAAGCCTGCAGGTAGGAGACCCCTAGTATTGTCCCTGTATTCTGGTGAAAGTGGTCAAGCTCCATCACAGTTTCCTGTGTGAGGGTCCCATTGATTCGCCTCTAGGAGGCCATTATGAAATTTTATAAGAGATTTCTTATTGAGGACTTGAAATCCAAGCTTCCTTAAATGGAATGAAATACAAGATGGGTACTCTTTCGCATAGAGTAAGACTTTCATATGATAATCTTAATTCTAGCAATGCCCTTATTCAGCTGCTGGTAGAGGTCACTGAAGACACTGCACTTCTACTAAAGTCCCAAAATATCCCACAAAAATATCCTGTAGTGGTCCCTTAAGCTCCAGTTAAAAGTAGGAGACCCACCAGTGTCTAATTTTACCATTATCACCTTCCCCCTTTCCTAGGGTCCTAACAAAGGGAATGGACAAAATCTCTTTTAGGAAAACTTCCTCCTCAAACCCCACCTCTGACAAGGAAGAGTTTCTAGACCAGAGAGGGGGAGAAGTAGAGGGGGAAGGAGAGGGGGAGATGGAAAGAGAAACTCTCAGGGTTTTTTGCAAACATACACAGACTTGTCCTTTCTCATTAAAAACCAGATAAGAGAGAGAGAAGAAAGAAACTTTCAATAGTGACTACATGCCAGGCAGAGTGGGTGGACAGAATGAGGAGTGCTTTTCTTACCTCAGAGCTTCAGAGAGTATTGATCAAGCCCACCTAGGGATGCCAGGTTGTAGCTGAGTCCAAAGGTGGACTGGCAGGTAGGGACATCATAGGGACCATTGGGATTCATTTATATATATAAAGAAATCACAAATCCTCTGACTCAGGAATGTAAGAATACAAAGAAATTTAATTACAGAGGTTACCACAAGTGAATAAGAACACCAAAAGTTGGCTCTCTAAGTGTTCCTGTTGAGAACTTTAAGAAAAGTAGCCAAGCAAAGGAGGTATGATAATTGCTATAGCAACTAGGTTGAAATAGAGGCAGCTCAAAGCAATCCAGATGATCACTCCCAAAGAGAAGGATAAACAGATTTTTTTTCAAAAAGCCCTTGAGAGAGGGATCAGGTGGAGATAGGGGCAGGAATGGGAGGAAGTAGGAGCAGAATTGGGAAGAGGCAGGCAAGGAGGAGTTAGAGTGAGGTACAAGGGAGGAGCTAAGGAATGGCTTAATGTATGACAAAAGATTGTATTACTGCTAATGTCTGTGGGATGTAGAGATTTAGGTTAATTCTAAATTCTTAAACTAAGGTTAAGCACCTTAGCCTTGCCTGGGAGTTAGGACCTTTGTCAACTCAAGGTTAGCTCTAAGGAATGTATTATATATAATTAGGAGAGCCTGGTAAGATAAGATGAAGACACAAATCTACTAGAACAAGATAAGTTTCTATATTACCCAGGTTATATAAAATCCAGTATAACCAGCGAAAGAATTCACAGAACCCCTCCAGAAAGAGACCCCAGGAAAAAACTCCTAGGGCTATAATAGCCAAATTCCAGTATCCTCAACTAAAGGAGAGAATATTGCAAATAGCAAAAAGAAAACAATTCAAATATGTAGAGAACACAATCAGACCAACACAGGACCTATCAGCCTCACCATTGAAGGATCAGAACAACTGGAATAGCATTTCGGAGAGCTAAGGACCTGGGATTACAACTCAAAATGTGCTACCTGGCAAAATTCAGCATATACCATCAGGGAAAAAGATGGATATTCAATCAAATAAAGGACTTCCAGAATTTCCTGATACAAAGAGCAGAACTGAACAGAGAATTCAATTGCCAAATACATGATTGAAGAGTGACATAACAAAGGTAAATGAAAAAGGGGGCTGAAAAAAACATATTTTATAATAGCTTATGAGCCCACACCAATGTGTTTGTCTTTATCAGTCAAGGAAAAGATAAAATTAATTCAAATGAGAGGCATTTAATGTGATAAAATAGAAAAAAAGTAAAAATAAAACATTTCCACATTTTGAATGGTATAAACAGCCCAGGGAGCATTTTTATAATGCCTCCAAATGTTACATATATGTAATGCCAGGAATGTAGTTGGCTTTCCCTTTAACTAATCATCTTAGAGGGAAGAAAATACTATGGAAAATATTATTAAAATATCCGTAAATATATGCAAAGATCTTATTAGTAGAAACAATACAGGTGAATAAAGTAACAATTTTTAATTTCTGAACTCAAAAACGTAAATTGTAACACAAAAATACTTTTATCTTTTATATGCTACTAGAAGAAAAAAAGTCTTTTATGAAGGATGGAAAGTTACTAACTCAGTTCTCTTTATGGACCTTATTCAGATTTACCTTTTTTGGGCAAATGACCAATAATTTGTTTTATATAAGTTTGAAAAATATGGTGCTAAGAATAAGTGGGTTGGAATTCTGGGAAATGGAATAATTTTTAAAGCTAAGAGAAAAATTCAGAGATTGTGACTGAGGGAAATATAGAAAAGTTAGTAAAATGAAGGAGGTAATTATGTCTGATTCTTATTTCAGGGCACTCTCCAGACTATTAGTTTTGAAGATGTGTTTTGTTCTGAGATTTTTAGCTTTTACTTTTCAAAATTTTAAGCCAAAAGCCCTATGGGACAATTCAATCAGGGAATCTCAGTATTTGAGCTTTGTTTTTGATTGCACTATTTTGGAACTTCTCTGATTGACTTCTACATCATTTCCTCAAGCAGGGAACCTTTCCTCTTCTCTCAATTTTCAGCTTTTTTGCGTGTATTGTCTTGCTAATTAGACTTAGCATCTTGTGGGGCAGAGATTGTCTTTCTGTTATCATATTCGTACCTTTGTGTTTACACGTGTACTTGGTATGTAATAGGCACTTAATAAATTTATACTGACTATTAAATAGTTGTCAGGAAAATTATTTGGGTGCTACTAAATAAGTATCCAGAGAAAAAAACTATGAAATCTGAATGAAGGTTGATGCTTATTAATTTCTTTTTTAATGATTTTTATTTTTTGCTTTCTTTCTCATTGTACTCTTTTGTTCTGATTCTGAATAATATAGAAATAGATTTCACAAGATGGTGGTGCATATTAAAAATGCTAGTAACAATGAAACTTGGCCTGGAGTCATTGAAAGATTTATTTCCAGCAGGAATGGGCATTACTGCAATAGAGAGTGCCCCAAATTGTGACAATGTTCAAACTTATGTAGGATTTGAGTTTCTTTGTCCTCCCTTCTGAGTCCTTATAGACCTTCATCATTAGGGATATAATCTTCTAAGATACCCCTTAATATGTTTCCCTCTCACTATATTAAAATTAAAAGGTTTTGTGCTAATTAAAACCAATGCTGAGATTAAAAAGAAAACAGAAAATTGGGAAACAGTTTTCCTAACTAGGTCTCATTTCTAAAGTATATAGAGAAATCAAATTTATAAGGTTTCAAATCATTTCATAATTGATAAATTGTCAAAGCCTAAGAACAGGAAGTTTTCTTTCTTTTTTTTAGATTTCAAGCAACTTTATATATGTTATCTTTTTCAAAAAAGTTTATTTATTCATTCATTCATCCATATGAACATGCATATTTTTAATGTAGAAAATTTCCTTCCACCCTCCCTTCCCAACCCCCTGCCCTCAGTGGGGAACAATGGTAGCATTGTACATACATAATTTTGATAAGCATGTTTACGGTTAGTCATTTTTTTATGAAGAATCAAGTTTAACTGAAAGAGATACATAAGAGACAATTTTTATAAAGTGTTCATCAGATTCTGAAGGGGTTTTTTGTTTTGTTTTGTTTTCTTCTCTGGATTGGGATAGCATTGTCCAATGCCAGTCTAATACACTTGTCCTCTCTCTCTGAACTGCTGAGAGGAGCTGCTTCCATCAGAGGTGATCATATCCCAATGTTGTTGCATACATTGTTCTCTTGGTTGAATAGGCAGTTTTCAAATGAAGGAAGTAAAGATACACACCCACACACATATATATACATATGAAAAATTTTCTAAATCATTATTTATTAGAGAAACTCAAATGAAAACAACCATGAGGCAACACCTCACAATTATCAGATAGGCACAATGACAGAAAGGGAAAATGAGCAATATTGGAGAGACTGTGGGAAAATCGGGACATTAATGCACTATTATTGTAATTGTAAACTAATCCAACTATTCTGGAGAATAATCTGGAACTATGCCCAAAAAACAATAAAATTGATTATACCCTTGGACCTAGCAATACCAATATTACAACTGTATCCAAAGAAATCATAAAAAAATGGGAAAAGTTGGGGGGTGGGGTCAAGATGGCAGTATGGAAACAGGAATTCCCAGAAGTTCCTCTTCTGAACACTCCAAATGTCTTAAAGTTATGACTCTAATTCTAAAGTGTCAGAAACCATAGAAAGCAAGTGAAACAATTTCCTGTCCCAAATCAACTTGGAAGATCTGTGGTAAGAGACTATTCCATTAAGGTTGGAAGGAACACAGCCTTCCACAGTCAAGTTCCAGCCTTCCAGGAACAGAGTCCTGATTCCTTTGTGGTGGGAGCAGTTTCCAGACCTCTCAGCCCAGGAACTGGCAAGGGCAACTCAGTGGGAAAACTATGTCATATGAGAATGACAGGAGAACCCAGTGCAACTCAGGCCTCAGCACAGACTTAGCCTAAGGAAGCAGGAGCAGGCCTGTGGAGCCATCTTATAGGCAGTCACCTGGCAGCTGCCTCCAGAGTTCTCAGTCCACTGACAATAAGGCCTGGGGAAACTGTCGCGGTCTTTCCACTATCCCTGGGACAGGACTTTGTTGCTTTGTCTATACTCAGATCCAGGTTACAGTCTGGTGCTCCTGAGGAGCAGGGACCCTCCTCACAACTGCAGGGCAGAGGGAACTGATTGTGGCCATTCCCAGAACAGAGCACAGGTCAGGAGAATAGTCAAAATCTCTGATAAGACATTAAAGAAATTGAAGTTCCTGGGAAGGTGGCCCCAAAATAATCAAAAGCTTGAGAAATGTGTTAAAACCAGGTCATAGACTGGGGAAATAAGTAAACAACAGGAAAAAAAAAAGGTATCAGGCATAGATAATTATTTGGTTGAATGAAGGATCAAAACACACACTCATAAGATGACAAAGTCAAAACTTCCATATCCAAAGCCTCCAAGAAAAATAAGAATTGGTTATGGAAGATCTCAAAAAAGATTTTGAAAATTACATAATGAAAGTAGAGGACAAATTGGGAAGAGAAATGAGAGTGATGCTGGAAAATCATGAAATCAGGTTATTTTGATGAAGGAGATAGCAAAAAATACATGTTAAAAAACAGTTTAAGGGGTGGCTAGGTGGCACAGTGGATAAGCCCTGGAGTCAGGAATACCTGAGTTCATATCTGGCCTCAGACACTTAATAATAACCTAGCTGTGTGATCTTTGGCAAGCCATTTAACTCTATTACCATGGAAAAAAACAGTTTAAGTGAAATGGAAAAAGCAGTCCAAAAGATCATTGAGGAGAAGAATCCCTTAAAAGGCACTTTTGACTACATGGAAAAGGAAATGAAAAATTTCACTTTAGAAAATAACTCCTTCAAATGTAGAATGGAGCTAAGGGAAGCTGATGACTTTATGAAAAAACAACCAAGAAACAACAAAACAGAACTTAAAGAATGAAAAACTAGAAGAAAATGTGGAATATCTCATTAGAAAAACAACTGACCTGATATTTTAAAAGTTACTGGTCTGCCTGAAAGTTGTGACCAGAAAAGAGCCTAGACTTCATTTTTATAGAAATTCTCCAGGAAAATCACCCTGATATACTAGAAGCAGAGGATAAAATAGAAATTGAGTGAATCAAATAATCACTTCCTGGAAAGGGATTTCCACCCCCCCCTCAAAAAAAAAAACTCCCAGGAATATTATAGCCAAATTCCAGAACTCCAAAGTCAAAGAGAAATTATTAGAAGTTACCAGAAAGGAACAATTCAAACTTTGTGGTGCTACAGTTAGGGTCACGCATATTCCAGAAGGCCAAAGAGCTTGAAATACAACTGAGAATCAACTACCCAGCAAAATAAGGGACTTTCAAACTTTCCTGTTGAAATAATCAGTGCTGCATAGAAAGTTTGATCTGGAGCATATATAGACAAGATAAAGGAGAGAACTGAATTTGAAAGTATAATATATTCTAAAGATAGAATCAATGGGTGAAAAAGGAGTGCAGTGGGAGAAAGGGAAAGAAGAGATAGAATTGGTTAAGATATTTCAAAGTCAAGAAAAAGCTTTTACAATGGAATGGAAGGGGGAAGGTGAAGAGGACTGAGTGAGTTTTCATTTTTGTTGAAAACGGCTCAGAGAGGAAACATATATATATATATATATATATATATATATACACACATATATATATATATATATATGTATATATATATATCCTCAATTCGACATAGAAATCTATTTTATCCTTTAGGAAAAAGGAGAGGAAATGATAGGAGCAAAGAGAAAGGGGGAGGGGAGGGGGAGTAGAGGTGATAGAGAAGATATTGGGAAAGGATAGTCATGCAACAATATTTTGGCAAGATAGTGGGATTTGATGACTGACCCAGGTTCACGTAGCTGTGTGGTTTTTGGTGTCTGGGGCTGCACTTGGTCTTGGATTCTCCTGGATCCAGGACTGGTGTTCTGTCCACTGTGTCACCTGGCTTCCTCTGAAGAGGGACAAAGTGAAAGGAGAGTGTCAGAATTGAATAAATAGGAATAGGGAGGAATGGAATAGAGGGGAATACAGTTAGCAATAGCAACTGTAAGGAATATATTGAAGCAGCTTCCTTAAAGGATTTATGATAAAGAATGCTATCCATCCCAGAGACAGAGTTGATGGTATCTGAGTACAGATTGAAGTATATTTTGTTCTCTCATTTTATTTTTCTTTAGGTTTCTCTATCTTGGGGAAAAGGAGGACTTCATTTACTTTTATATCAAACCTTTGGTAGTAATGTGAAAATAAGCTTTTTTAAAAAAAAAAGGAATATAGTAAATTGGTAAACAATTTTTACAGCTGTTTCTTTTCTTTTCTTTTTTTTTCAAGGCAATGGGGTTAAGTGGCTTGCCCCAGGCCCACACAGCTAGGTAATTATTAAATGTCTGAGGCCATATTTGAACTCAGGTACTCCTGACTCCAGGGCCAGTGCTCTATCCACTGCACCACCTAGCTGCCCTACAGCTAATATTTCTGACAAATATATAGAGAACAAAAATATATAGAGAACAGAGTCAAATTAAAAAAAAAAAACAAGAAATAATTTGCCAATTGATAAATGGTCAAAGGATATCAAAGCAATTCTCAGAAAAAAGAAAACAAATCTATCCAGTCATATGGAAAATTGCCCTAAATCATCATTGATTAGAGGAATGTGAATTAAAGTATCTCAGAGGTACCACCTCACACTTCTCAGACTGACCATGTGACTATAAAGGATAATGATCAATGATGGAGGGCATGTAGGAAATTTGAGACACTAATGCATTGTGGTAGAATTGTGAACTGTTCCAATCTTTCTGGAGAGCAGTTTGGAATTATGCCCAAATGGCAATAAAATATGCATACCAGTCTGTATCCTGAAGAGATTATGAAAAAGGTAAAAACATGTTAGTCAATAAGGCAAAGGAAAAAAGTTGTTAGTCAATAAACTTAAATGAGAAAACAATCCTGCAACTCTTGTGCATTTTAATTCTCTTAGGACAGTTTAAAGGAGCATAATTAGAGAGAGGATGTGAATATAGATAGATTATGTACTTTAATTCTGGAGGTTTTGATTTCAATTTTGAAAGCTGAAGGGAGTATACAGAGCATATGGGTATAAATTTAACATTTATTGATAATATTTTTGACTCTTGAGAATTGTATTTTTATCAGGATAATTGAAAGGAGTTTACTTTGACAGAGGGTAATGTTACAAGATTGATATAAACAACTAAGACATGAAAAAATATATTGGGTGAAGAAGGTGGAGACTTTAGAGGATAATGAATACCACATGAAGAGAAACAAAGGACATATTATAATGGTGTGGAAAAAGTGAGATTGTAAACACTGAGTAAATCTTATTCTCAACAGATTAGACTAAAAGAGAGAATGATATATATTCCAATTGGATTTAGAATTTTATCCTACAGAGATGTAGGAAGGAAAAAAGGAAAGGACAGTTTGAGGCAGGTAGCAATCAGAAGCAAAACAATGATGAGTCAGACTAAGGAGAAAGGAGAAAAAAAAGGATAAATGTAGGAAGCTAGGATGGAGGGAAATAAAAAGTATTTGATGTTATTCCTTTTCTCTTATGATGTCTTCCCCCTTAGTTCTGTTTTGTTTTGTTTTTTGTTTTTTTTGCAAAGTAATGCACTTAAGTAATTTGCCCAGGATCACACAGCTAGGTAATTATTGTCTATGCCTGGATTTGAACCCAGGTCCTCCTGAGTAGAGGGCTGGTGATCTGTCCATGTACTACCTAGCTTCCCTTTCCCCCTTAGTTCTGTTTTTTCTTGTACAATATGCCTTTTATGGAATTGTGTGTGTAGGGTAATAATCCACAAGGAATTAAAGTACATAGAGAGATTATAGAGTACTAAAGAGTATTAGCCAGTTTATCAAAAGTGAGTCTGCTCTTTGTAAGGCTAAGTAAAATAAATAGTTCCCCACCCCTTTAGGATAGAGACCCACTTTGTAGTCTGTAGTAATGCCTCTAAGTGTTTTCTGTCAGGAGTTTAATTACTTTCCCCTCAGGTAACAACTGTAAGTGCAACAACAACAACAAAAAACAGTGGAGTACTTAAAGACTTGAAAATAGTTTTTAATTCTAAAGCTCTGATTAGAGGAAAAATATAAGTGAATAAATGTAATTCATAGCAAGTTTTTTAGTGAACTCAAGGAAAGAATAATTTTTTAAAATTTATTTCTTATTCTCATTTTGTACAAATGTTTTTCTTTACATTAATAAAATATACTTGTTTACAAGTAAACAAAATACCCCTCCCCCCATGAATATAGATAGACTTGCTTGGGCAAAGAAGTAAAGGGGGGGGAGAAAAAAAATTAAAATTAAAAAAAATAATAGTAATAGTTGTAGGCATGGCCAGGTGGTGGCAGTGGACGAAGCACCAGCCCTGGAGCCACGAGCACCCGAATCCATATCCAGCCTAGTAAACTCAATAATCACCCAGCCATGTGACATGCAAGCCACCCAATCCCCACTGCCCTGCAAAAACCAAAAAGAAGAAAAAAAAGACCCAAAATAAAATAAAAATAGTAATAATAGTAGGGGTGGCTGGGTGGCAGACAAAGCATTGGCCCTTGAGCCAGGAGCACCTGGGTCCGAATCCGGCCCCAGACACCCAATGATCACCCTGCTATGTGGCCCCAGGCAGGCCACCCAGCCCCTCTTGCCCTGCACCCTCCCCCAAATAATAATAACAAAAAAATGTGTTTCAGTCTTTGTTCCAACACCATCAACTCCGTCGTGAGTGGATCACATTCTTTATGATAAGTCCATCACAAAAGTTACTTCCATATTTTTTCAACATTGCCATTGCTGATCGCAACTCCCTCCTTTCTTATTTCTCCACTACCATGTACTATATTTTCTCTCTCCTTTCACTCTGACTCTGTTGTAGGGTTGCTGAGTGGTGCAGCAGACAGATCCCTGGTCCTAGGGCCAAGAAGCCCTGAGCCCCCATACCACCCCTTAGGCCCAGAATCCACCTGGCCCTATGGTCCTGGGCAGGCCATTCAATCCCAGCCCCTTGCAAGAAGTAAAAAAAGAAAATGTGTTATATCTGACTACTGTCCCCCCATGGTCCATCCTCTCCTCCTTTATTCACATCCCCTCCCCTTCCCCCTGCTCCCCCCCCCTCTTTCTTACTCTAGATGCCTATACCCCATTGAGTATATATGCTGTTTCCTCTCCTAGCCATCTCTGATGAGAGCAAAGGTTCCCTCATTCCCCCTTGCCTCCCCCCTTCCATATCATTGCAATAGCTCATTGTAATAAAAAAAATCTTATTATGTGAAATAGCTTGGACTATTCCTCCTCTCCTTTTTCTTTCTCCCATTCCATTTCCCTTTTTTTCTTATTGACTCTATTTTTACACCATATTTTATCTTCTAATTCAGCTTTCTCCTGTGCTTCAACTATAAAAGCTCCCTCTACCTGCTCTATTAACTGAGATGGTTCATATTAATATTATCAGTATCATTTTTCTATACATGCAGTTCATCCTCATTAAGTCCCTCATATTTCCCCCCTCTCCTCCAATCTCCATGCTTCACCTGAGTCCTGTATCTGAAGATCAAACCTTCTGTTCAGCTCTGGCCATTCCAAAAGGAACATTTGAAATTCCCCTGGTTCATTGAAAGTCCATCTTTTTCCCTGGAAGAGGACATTCAGCCTTGCTGGGTAGTTCATTCTTGACTGCATTCTAAGCTCTTTTGCCTTCTGGTATATTGTATTCCAAGCCCTACGAGCTTCCAATGTAGCTGCTGCTAAGTCCTGTGTGATCCTGACTGCAGCTCCACGATATTTGAACTGTGTCCTTCTGGCTGCTTGTAATATTTTCTCTTTGACTTGGGAGTTATGGAACTTGGCTATAATATTCCTGGGGGTTGGTTTTTTGGGATTTCTTTCTCGGGGGGATTGTTGGATTCTCTCCATTTCTATTTTGCCCTCTGCTTCTAGAATATCAGGGCAATTTTCCTGTAGTAATTCTTTGAAAATGATGTCAAGGCTTTTTTCCTGATCATGACTTTCAGGTATTCCAATAATTTTCAAATTATCGTTCCTAAGTCTGTTTTCCATATCAGTTGTTTTTTCAATGAGATATTTCACATTTTCTTCTAATTTTTCATTTTTTTGGTTTTGAAGTATTGATTCCTGATTTCTGGTAAATTCATCAATCTCCCTGAATTCTATTCTTTGTCTGAAGGATTTATTCTCCTCAAAAAGTTTTCTTTTCTCTTTTTCCATCTGGCCAAATTTTGCTTTTTAAAGCATTCTTCTCCTCAATAACTTTTTGAACTGTTTTATCCATTTGACCTAAGCTGGTTTTTAGCATGCTATTTTCTTCAGCATTTTTTTGGATTTCCTTGACTAAGCTGCTGACTTCATTTTCATGTTTTTCCTGCATCTCTCTCCTTTCTTTTCCCAGTTTTTCTTCTAACTCCCTCATTTGATTTTCAAAGTCTTTTTTGAGCTCTATCATAGCCTGAGCCCAATTTCTGTTTTTCTTGGAGTCTTTAGATGCAGGAGCTTGTGCTTCCTCATCTTCAGACTGAGTATTTTGATCCTTCTTGGGCTCATTTGCAAAATATTTCTCAATGGTCTTCCTCTTGTTTCTTTGTTCATTTTCCCAGCCTAAGCCTGTTTTTTGGGGGTGCTTCCTGAGCTTTTGGGACACTCCCACAAGGGTCTCAGTGTGTGAGGCTCTGTCCTCCCTCCTGGTCTGTGAATGACCATAAGCACCCCCCTCTCCCACGGGGCTGAGGTGGGGGGACCCTGCTGTTCTATGGGGAGGGCCTAGACTGCGATCAGGATCTGAATGTGGTCAGAGCTCCAGAGTCCTGTTCCAGGGGCAGAGGACAGAGCTCTGCAGTCTCTCTTCACTCCCCTCCCTCAGCTCAATGGGCTCATGCCCTGGGGTCTCCTGTTTACCAGCTCCACCTGCTTCTGTTTCTTGGTCTGGGCTGTGGAAAGACCAGGTTGCTGGCTGTGTGCCCTGAGGGCTGGGCTCCTCGTGCTTGCTCTGACAGAGGTCCCCCACTGTTCCCCCACTTTGTGCCGGTGCTCCCTGGGGTGTAGCTCAGGAGACTCCCCCGGTGCTGTGAGCTGAGGCTCCCAGTGCCCTGGGGCTGCCTCCGGGAGGCTGAAGTTCTTTGGCTCTGGCGGGCCACCCCTCTGGTGGGCTGCCCCCCTGCCCGGGGAGCAGAGCCTTTCTGCTTTTTTCCAGGTTACCTTGAGTAGGAGAACTGCCTCACTGGGTCCCTCTGTGGGTTCTGTCTCTTGAAAGTTTAGTTAGAGTCCTTAGTTTATGAGTTTTCATCAGATAGCTCCTAAGACTCGATCCCTTAATGTCACCATCTTGGCTCCGCTGGAAAGAATAATTTTAACAGAAGAATGCTCCCCTCCCGTTATGTATTGCAAGATCCAAAAAAATAAAACATTGTTTTGAGTGTAAGCTACTAATAAAGTTCACCAAGCACCCTTATTCAGCTTCATTTGGGGGGTATATCCAGTCTTTTTTATTCCCCAATAGGTTTGTAAGATATTGTGCTAGAAATGAATTGATCTGGGATGCAAAGGGAAGGACTTTGTTTTTTGTTTTGTTTTGTTTTCTGAAAAGGTAGAAAAATCTACAGATAGTCTCTGAGGGGAAAGGAAGAAATCCTGATTTCTTGTTTCTAAACCTACTCTGTAGATTTTAGTGTAAAAGATTTGTTTTATTTCTGATGCTTTGGCTTTTGCCTTCCAGGGTTTTAAATCCAAACTCCCATAAGACAATTTACACAGGTGTACTTTCAGTAGTAGGCAGAAGATTTCAGTATTTGGGCTTTCAGGTTTGATAATATGGATTAAGAGACAAAATTGATTTATCATTTGGCTGCATGACTTTGAGTATTCTCAGACTGACATATTCACCACTTATTGGTAAGACTTAATCATTCTGTATGATCTCATCAGCCTTTGTAGTCTGCCTCATCACTGCCCTCAATCTCTGACTGGAGGGTAGAGTCTTGAACTCCAAGCCTCCATTCAAGTAGAGAGCTGTACTAAGCACTCCATCATTTCTCATCTGACCAACTTGGGGTCTTCTCTGATAGCTCCATCATGCGGTATACCTTTATTCTTCCTCTAACTTTTTGCTATTCTTTTTCTTGTTGTTTTCCATTTCTTGTTGGGCAGAAAATATCTTTCTTTGTTTATATCTGTATCTTTGTGCTTAACCTAGTGCTTGATATATTATAGGCTCTTAATAAATTGTTATTAAATAGGGAGCCAGAAAATTATTTGACAATACATGTCATATGTAGTTGGTTCTAAACAACTATTTATTGGATTTTATAGAAATGAAATTATAGAAATTAAATGCTTATTGAGGTGGTTGAAAACACATGATAATCTTACATAGAAGGGTAGAATATAGAGGGAAAAGTCTCAATTAGTGAACTTTCATGATAAGAGAGAAAAGGAGCTGTGAAACTACAGTGTGTAAATAAGGGGAAATTACTAAGACAGTAAAATTGGGTTTTAGGACCTGGAATAAAGAGTATAAAGTTCTACACAGTTTCTTTTATTTTTTTTTATTTTAAATTTTATTTATTTATTTATGTTTATCTTTTCTTTATTTTGCACCTGAAAGTCAATAAATAGCCTCTTTTGAAATGGGATTTTATTTTGTCCCAATTTTATAAAAAAAATTATCATTGAGTTTTACAGGATCTTAAGTTTCAATTTTTTTCACTCCCTCTCCACCCCTCTTCCTAAAATACTAGGCAATTTACCATTGGTTATACCTTTGCTATCATATAAAACATATTTCCATCATAGTTACACAAGAAGAAATAGATCAAAAGGAAAAAACCAGAAAGAATAAAGTGAAAATAATATGCTCTGATTTACATTCAGATTCTTAATCTGCATGTGGATGGTAGTTTCCTTTGTGAATTCCTTTATTATTACAGAATCATTCATAATTGTTTATCTCACAATGTTGCTGATACAATGTTTTTGTGGCTTTCCTTATTTCACTCTGAATTTATTTATACAAGTCTTTCAAGATATTTCTGGAATCTCCTACTCATCATTTCTTATTAGAATGACATTGCATTTATACTATATACATATATATGTAAATTTACATATATATGTATATAGTAAATTTGTGAAACATATATATGTAAAACAAGAGAATTACATTTATACACCACAGCTTGTTCAATCAATTCCTAATCGATGGGCATCCCCTCAATTTACAATATTTTGTCCCATGAAAAGTATTGATATAAACGTTTTGCATATTTAAGTCATTTCCCCTTTTTTATGATGCCTTTGGCATCTATACTTAGTAGTGGTATTGCTGAATCAAAGGGTAATGCAGTTTAATTGCCCTTTGTACATACTTCCAAATTGTTCTACAGAACAATTGAATCAGTTCACAACTTCACCAAAAGTGTACTAGTCAACCCATTTTCCACAAACTCTACAACATTTTTCTTTTATGTCAAATTAGCCAATCTGGTAGCTATGAGGTGATACCTCATAGTTATTTTTATTTATTTTATTTTTGTACAAATTATTTTTTATATATTACTAAAATATTCTTTTTAAGAGTAAACATTATACCCCCTCCCCAAATAATATAGACTCTCAAAGGAAAGTGGGAAAGAATTAAATTAAAATGAAAAAAATAATAATAATAGGGGCAGCCAGGTGGCATAGTGGATGGAGCACTGGCCCTGGAGCCAGGAGCACTGGCCCTGGAGGCAGGAGCACCCAAGCTCAAATCCAGCCCCAGACACTCAACAGTCACCCAGCTGTGTGACCCTGGGCAAGCCACCCCAACCCCATTGCCTCGCAAAAACAAAAAAAACCCAAAATAAAATGAAATAACAATAATAATAATAGTAATAATAATAATAGTAATAATAATAATAATAATAATGATAATAATAATAATAATAGGGGCAGCCAGGTGGCACAGAGGACAGAGCACTGGAGCCAGGAGCACCTGGGTCCAAATCCAGTCTGAGACACCCAACAATCACCCATCTGTGTGACCCTGGGCAAGCCCCACAACCCCATTATTATTATTAATAATAATAATAATAATAATAATAATAATAACAATGTAAATGTGCTTCAGCCTGTGTTCCAACACCTCCAACTCTGTTGTGGGAGGATCACATTCTTTATGATAAGTCCATCACAAAAGCTACTTCCATATTTTTCCACTGTTGCTATTGTTGATTCCAGCTCCCTCCATTTGAATTCCCTGCTATATACTGTATTTTCTCTCTCCTTTCACTCTGTCCTTCTTCTTTAATGTGCTGTAGGGTAGCTGAGTGGTGCAGCAGACAGATCACCGGCCCTGGGGTCAAGAGGTCCTGAGCCCACATACCACCCCTTAGGCCCAGCAACCACCCAGCCCTGTGGTCCTGGACAGGCCATCCAATCCCAGCCCCTTGCAAGAAGTAAAAAAGTAAATGTGTTATATCTGACCACTCTCCCCCACAGTCCACCCTCTCCTCTATCACTCCCATCCCCCGCCCTTCCTCCTATCCCCCTTCTCTCCTTCTTACTCTAAATGTCTATACCCCATTGAGTTTATGTGCCATTTCCTGTCCTAGTCACCTCTGATGAGAGCAAAGGTTCCTTCATTCCCTGTCAACTTCTCCCCTTCCATATCATTGCAAATGCTCAAATCTTATTATATGAAATATATATGAAATTACATGAAATATCTTAGCCTATTCCACTTATCCTTTCTGTTACTCCCATAACATTTCCCTTTTAGCCATTGACTCCATTTTTACACTATATCTTCAAATTCAGCTCTCCCCTGTGCTTCATCTATAAAAGCTTCTACCTGCTTTATTAAATGAGAAGTTTTATATGAGTATTATCAGTGTCATTTTTCTATACAGGAATACATGTAGTTCATCGTCATTAAGTCCCTCATATTTCCCCCTTCTCCATTCTCTATGCTTCACCTGAGTCCGGTATTTGAAGATCAAACTTTCTGTTCAGCTCTGGCCATTTCAACAGGAACATTTGAAATTCCCCTGGTTCATTGAAAGCCCATCTTTTTCTCTGGATGAGGACATTCAGTTTTGCTAGGTAGTTGATTCTCAGTTGCATTCTGAGCTCTTTTGCCTTCTGGAATATTATATTCCAAGCCCTATTAGCCTTTTAATGTAATAGTTGCTAAGTCCTGTGTGACCCTGACTGCAGCTCCATGATGTTTGAATTGTGTCCTTCTGGCTGCTTGCAATATTTTCTCTTTGACTTGGGAGTTCTGGAACTTGGCTATAATATTCCTGGGTGTTGTTTTTTCTGGATCTCTTTCCAGGGGAGATCAGTGGATTCTCTCAGTTTCTATTTTGCCCTCTGCTTCTAGGATATCTGGGCAATTTTCCTGTAGGAATTCTTTAAAAATGATGTCAAGGCTCTTTTCCTGATCATGACTTTCAGGTATCCCAATTATTTTTAAATTATCCTTCTTGAACCTGTTTTCCAGATCAGTTGTTTTTTTTTTTTCCAATGAGATGCATCACATTTTCTTCTAATTTTTCACTCTTTTGTTTTTCAAGCATTGTGTCTTGATTTCTCCTATAGTTCAGCAGCTTTCCTCAGTTCCATTCTACATCTGAAGGATTCGTTTTCTTCAGAGCTTTCTTATCTCTTTTTCCATCTGGCCAATTCTGCTTTTTAAAGCATTCTTCTCCTCAATAACTTTTTGAAATTTTTTATCCATTTGACCTGTTCTAGTTTTTAACATGTTATTTTCTTCAGCATTCCTTTGGATCTCCCTGACTAAGCTGCTGACTTATTTTTCATGTTTTTCCTGCATCTCTCTCATTTCTTTTCCTAATTTTTCTTCTGTCTCCCTCACTGTATAGTCAAAATCCTTTCTGAGCTCTGTCATAACCTGAGCCCAATTTCCATTTTTCTTGGAGTCTTTAGATGCAGAAGCTTGTATTTCCTTATCTTCAGATTTAGTATTCTGTTCCTTCTTGGGATTATAGACAATGTATTTCTCAATGGTGTCCTCTTTTTTCTCTGTTTACTCATTTCTCCAGCCTGCGCCTGGTTTTGGGGTGCTTCCTTTATTCCTTTATTATTGGGACAGCCCACCCCCAAGAATCTCAGTGTGTGAAGCTCTGTCTTCCGTCCAGTTCTGTGAAGGACCACAAGCACACCCCTCTGCCATGGGGCTGATGTGGGGGTCACCCTGGTGTTCTGTGGGGGACCTAGACTGTGGTCAGGATCTGAATGTGGTCAGAGCCCCAGAGTTCTCTTTCAGGTACAGAGGACAGACCTCAAAAGTCTTTCTCCACTCCCCTACCTAGGCTGAGTACTCAGGACTCAGTTGCCTGGGGGCTCCTTTTCACTGGCTCCACCTGCTTTCATTTCCTGGATCTGGCCTGCCTAGGTCAACCCTGCTGGCTGAGTGCCCTGAGGGCTAGCTTCATGGGCTCTCTCTGGAAGAAGCTCCCCATTGATCTTCCAAGGTGTGCCTGGTGCTCCCTGGGTGTAGGTCAGGCACCCTGGGGCTGCCTCCAGGAGGTTGAAGTTCCTTCACTCTGGCTCCTGCCCCTCCAACCCTATGGAGCAGAGCCTTTCTGTTATTTTCCAGTTTACTTTGAGCTGGAGAATTGCCTCAATGGATCCCTCTGTGGGTTCTGTCTCTTGAAAATTTAGAGTCCTTATTTTATAAGTTTTGAGAGAGAGCACCTAAGAAAGGCTCTTCTCCTGTTGCCATCTTGGCTCAGCCTCTACCCCCAATCACCTCATTGTTATTTTAATCTATTATTTTCTATTTAAAAGTTATATAGAGTATTTCTTCACACTTCTAGTTAGCTTAGATTTCTTCATATTCTTTGACCATTTTTGATTTGAGCAATTATAGATATTCTTATGAATTTGACTCATTTATTTGCATATTTGGGAAATGAGGTCCTTATGAAAGACACTTGCTGTAGTGATTTTCTCCAAGTTTTCTGCTTTCCAGCTTATCTTGAATGCATTGGTTTCATTTGTACAAAAGAATTTTATTTTAATATAATCAAAATAAAATATTTTACATTTCACTATGTACTCTATATCTTCTTTTGGTCATAAATTCTTTCCTTACACATAAATATGATATGTAGACTATTCCTTTCTCTTCCAAATTGCTTATGGTATCATACATTTTGTCTCAATCATATACCCCTTTGGACATTATCTTGGTATACAGTTCAAGATATTGGTCTATATCTAGTTTTTGTTCTATTGTGTTCTAGTTTTCCAAGCATTTTTATTTTCATAAAGTAATTTCTTATTTCAAAGACTGGGGTCTTTGGATTTATCAAACATTACATTACTATCAACATTAACTACCTAATCTCTTCCACCCTATTTCTTAACTAGTACTAGATAGTTTTGATGATTACTGCTTTATAATAAGGTTTGAGATGTGGTATTACCAGGCCACCTTCCTTTGTATTTTTTCATTAAATCCCTTGTTAATTTTTTACCTTTTGTTCATCCAAATGACTTTTTTTTTCCCTAACCATGAGCAATTGACAGTTTCCAGTTGTTTAGATCTGACTTTATATGTGTGAAGTGTTTTCTAATTGTTTTCATATACTTCCAAGTTTTTCTTGGCAAGTAGATTCCAACCATATTTAAGTTGTCTATAATTACTTGAAGTGAAATTTCTCTATCTATTGCTACTGGGTTATGTTGTTATATAAAGAAATGTTAATGATTTCTAAGTTTATCTTATGTCTTCAAACTTTGCTAAAGTTATTCATTAATTCAAGTAGATTTTTAGTTGTTTATCTAGGTTTCTCTAAGTATAAAAAAATCATCTGCAACGAATGATAGTTTTATTTTCCCATTACCCAAGTTAATTCCTTTGATTTCTTGTTCTCCTTTTATTGCTATAGCTCACATTCCTAGTAATATATTGAATAATAATGATAATAGTAATAATGGGCTTTATCCCTGAACTTATTTAGAAGTTTTCTAGCTTATCTCCATTACAAACGATGCCAACAATGATTTTAGATAGATACTGTTTATCATTTTAAGGAATATCCCTGTTATTCCTATGCTCTTTATTGATTTAATATGTTTTAATGTTGTTTTTAACAGGGTGCGGTATTTTGTCAAGCCCTTTCAGCATTTGAGATAATTGCATGATTTCTGTTGGTTTTGTTATTGATATTGTCAATCATGTTGATAGTTTTCCTAATATTGAATCAACCCTACATTCTTAGTGAAAAACCCTTCTGGTCATAGAGTACACACATTTTTGTTGTAATCACTTTGCTAGGATTCTAAATGTTCAGATTTTGAAAATCTAAATTCATTAGGAAATTGGTCTATAATTTTCTTTTTCTCTTTTATTTTTTGATTTAGGTATCAGCATAATATTTGTATCATAAAAGAAATTTGGTAGGACTTTCAATATCTTTTTAAAGTTTTGAAACTAATACAATTCTTCTGAATGTGTCTCTAAAAGCTTGTATCACTTGTTTATTCCTCAAGGTATAAATAAAGGGATTCATTACTGTTGCCACTGAGGTGGCAAGTAGTGTTACAACCTTATTTAAAGCTACTCCTTCTTTTGCAGAAGGTTTGATATAGATAAAGATGCAGGTTCCATATGTCATGGAGATGACAATCATATGAGAGGAACAAGTAGAAAAGGCTTTTTTCCTTTGCTCAACTGAGGGGAATCTCAAAACAGTCTTGACAATAGAGGCATAAGATAGAACCACTAACACTAAGGTGAGGATGAGTGTCAACACTGCAGAGGCTAAAATCATTTTGTCTAGAAGCTGTGTATCAGAGCATGTGATCTCCAACACTGGTGATGCATCACAGACAAAATGGTCAATGACATTGGAATCACAGAATTCTAACTCAAAAGACATACCAAGAGGTGGAAGAACAATCATCAGTCCAAACAGCCAACAACCTAGGAGGAGCTGGTGACAGGCTCTGTTGTTCATAATGGTTACATAGTGCAGGGGTTTACAGATTGCTACATAGTGATCATAAGACATGACAGCTAAGAGGAAAAAATTCTGAGGCTCCAAGGATAACAAAAAATAGTTGTATGAAACAAACATTATAGGTCACAGTATAGTCCCCAGTTGATATGTTGTATAGGAATTTGGGAACACAAACAGTTGTGAATGACAATTCTAGGAAGGAAAAGTTCCTAAGGAAAAAATATATTGGGGTTTTAAGGTGAGAATCCACCAAAGTGAGGGTGATGATGGTCAAGTTTCCAGATATACTCATCATGTAGGTCAGGATCAGAAAGATAAAAAGCAGAATATTTAACTGTGGGTCTTCTGTCAATCCCCGAAGAATGAACAGTGTTATTCCTGTATGATTTCTCATTTCTGAAATGTCTTTCAATGGAACTGTATTTGAGAACGAGAAAGTGAGAGAGGAAGAGAGAGAAATATATATACATATACACACACACACAGAGGGAGAGAGAGGGAGGGAGGAGAGAGAGAGAGAGAGAGAGAGAGAGAGAGAGAGAGAGAGAGAGAGAGAGAGAGAATGAATTTCAGAAATCATTCTTGGACGCTTTTTTCTTTTACTAATTAAATAAAATGCCAACATTGTTATATCTTCCCTTCCTTTGAGCTGTGTATTAGCTACTGAACTCCACCTTTTTAAAGTCTTTTGTCTCCAAACTTTCTCCCCCTCCATGAGTTCCTTTCCTCCACACAATTCCTTCCAAATTGGAATGTGCTTTGTAGTACTGAAAAATCCTGTGATTTCTTTTGTTTTCCCATCACACTCATTTAAAGATATACCTCATTCACTGGGTTCCTTTGAGATCTAGAAAAATAAAATTAACACCAACAAAAGGATGAAGCAAGCTAATGCAGTAGTAGAGCAGTAACCCTGGAGTCAGGAAGACCTGAGTTCAAATCTAGCCTCAGACATTTAGTAATTACTGAGCTGCATGGCCTTGTTAACTCACTTAACCCCATTGCCTTGCAAAAAAAAAAAAAACAGAAACAAACCAAACAAAAACAAAAAAAAAAGATTTAACAAAATAGTCATCTATGATAGCACAATTTCCAACCATTTCCCCACCAGTCAGAACTAGTTTCATATGCAATTTGTTGCTATCACAGAAAGTATCATAATCTCTAGGACTATATGTGGTTCCTTTTTCTATCTTTGACATCCTTTGAATATATACTCAATGGTAAGATCACAGACTCAAAGACTATAAATTATTTCTTTACTTTTCTCAGTAAATTTCAAATTGCCTTATGTATCATTTTGAGCAAACTTTACTTTTGGATATTGAATGTTAGTGTGTTTGTTTTTCCAGATTTATTCCAAATTGTAAAGTGTCATATAATTTTGAAACTATATTAGATAAAACCTCAGAGTTTAATAAGCTGTTTTAATTTTAATTTTTTATTTGCTGCTTTGAAACATTTTAAATTGATAGTGCTTATTTTCAATTATTGTCTTGTGAACTTTTGTTTTACTCTGGAAATGGTTTTTGGTATAATACAAAATTTGCATAGATAATAATCTTTAAACTTAACTCTTTGGTTCCCTGGGAAATTCTGTGTTCCACCTCTAAAAGCTCCTTTATTTCTCTTCAAATTCAAAACACCTCTGGGCTCTATTCTCTATAAAAAAAAACTAGGCTTCCATATAAGCAGACCACATATATTTTACATTTCTTTAAGGTAGCAGAACTTAGAACTGAGTATAACAGATAAGTTTTTTGTACAGGATTTATGTATTATAGCCAAAGCTGTGCTGAGGTTGTTTTGGGGAGAGGAGGTGATGTTAGGAGAAATGAAAACTGGGACTTAGAGCAACAATAAATGTTGAACTTGCAGTCTAAGTGGAAAGTATCACCCCCTTCCCCAGCAACCATTTTCTCCACTTTCCAATATTCTTTTAGTAATCCTTTTTTTTGTGGTATTATGGGTAAAATGATTGCCCAAGTTCACACAGCTAGTAAGTGTCTGAGGCTGGATTTTAATTTAGATCTTTTTAATTGCAGTGCCAGTGAGCTGTCCATTGTGCACAAAAATTGTTTTTCAATAATCATCAATTAATAACATTCAGAAACTAAACAAATATTTCCCATCTATCCTTCATTCAAATTTTTCCAAATTTGCATTAAAACAGTTGCCTCAGGAGACCCCAATTAGTTATAGGGATTGGATTTGCTTGACTATTTAATGCATTAGCCTACAAGAACCCTGAGGATTTTTCCCTAAGCTTGCAGAATTCCACTTCACTTTCACTACTAAGATGGTTTGGGTCAGTTCTGGCTAAGTGGTCTTGTCACATAATGCAGGATACAATGAGAAATGCATGCTAACAAATAATATACACTGACTTAGGTTGACTGGAATGATCATTAAGTGAATGATACAATATTCACTTCATCACCAATGGTTCAAAGAAAGAGGGCATAGAAAGCACTAGTGCCAAACTGTATCCTCTAAGATACTTTTCTCTGGATCTGTCTACTCCATCTTTCCCCATTTCCCCATTTCCATAATCCCCATTTCCAGGAATCTAATGATCTCACACTGCTTCCTGTATTGTCCATCTACTCTATATTCTCTCTCCCTGGGTAGTATTTGCCCCACTTTCAAAATTTCCTTTCCCTCCTTTTTCTCTCTGTGTTCTTTTATAAGATAGATATTGACTAAAAGGGTCTTTTAGATAATGCATTCTTTTATGAAGTTAATAAATTATTTCTTGTTTCAGTCCTCTCAGGAATGCTTATTTATTTGGTGAAGAAGTTTTCTCATTTGAAGTAAGTATCTCCAATTGTATAATATTAGGAAGTGAGCAGCTTGAGAACAGGGAAATAGTTGAGGGTTGGTGATTCTCCTGCAGCCTTCAAATTACCAAGACCAGTGCATAATTCATGCAAGTATAAAGCTGACCCTATGAAACTATTTTCACCAAGATCCCATGTAAAAGGTCAAGTGAGACAGAATAAAAGTAGCATCTCAGAATAGACTGTTTTCTTTCTGAAATATATATAGCAATGGATAGATTGTCTTCCTTTATTCCTTTTTTTCCTTTCTTTTAAATAGGTAAAATTTTTGAGTTTACTTATAAGGAATCAAACACATTTATTCTAATCCCACTGCTAAAAAATGGAAAAAGTAGTGATGTGACAAGTTAACATCTTACTTACTTTTCCATCCATACTTCAAGTCTCATTGATCAGTCTTTTAACAAAAGTACCTGGTATATCTTAATGCTGAGCAGTGGATGAATTAGTGGAAAAACCTCTATTTACTTCTGGCTATACTACTGGCAGAATGCAATTCTCCTAGGTTTCCAACTTTTAGAATATACCATCTCTCTCTCTCTCTCTCTCTCTCTCCCTAATTTTTGCCATTTCTAAAGGCAGCATCAGGGATCTTGTCCTGCCTTAAGTGCAGGAAATATTTTGTGATACAGTATGATGGTGAAAGAAAGACAGAAGCAATGGAAAGAGAATGGCATCTCAGATCCTGCCTCTCTTTGGAAACTCTACTCTGACTTGTCTGGGCAGGGAGACAGGTTTCTCTCCAAATTGTTCACTAATAGGAGAAGATATTTATTTCATCTGAAAAATGTTCTTCTGTTTCATGTGAACCAATTGAGTTCAGAAACGAAAGGGCCCTTGAGAAATCCAGGTTCAAAAGTCACTAATGAATCTCTAGTGTTACCAATTTTAGCAAAAGACACTAATTAGCAAGCTGTAGGGCATTACCCACAGGATTGGAAGAAGTAGCAATAGCATCAGAAATGTATTTAGTTCAGAACAGTACATTAGGTGATTGAGGAAGAGTGAAATCTCATTGCTCTTCCCCCCATTGGAGAATACAGTGGTCTCCAAAATTTTTTGATCATCCACTTCCATCAGATAAAAATTTAAGTATGCACCCCTATATAATTTATACCTATAGGATTATATATTATGCAATATGTTACTTTATTAGTATATCATAAGTCAGTCATTATTTATTAAATAGTTACTATATATCAAACACTAGACTGAGACACTAAGGAAGACAAAAACAATGTCCCTCTCCTGAAAGACATTTTAATAAAGGAGACTACATATAAATAACTGTACATATAAGAAAAATATAGAATAGATGAAAGGATGAGAAAAGACTTCTTAATGAAGGTGGGATTTGATCAGCCTCTAGGAAAGCCAAGAGATGGAGGTAATAATGACAATACTGTTCCAGGCTTGAGGGAATTCTAATGCAAAATTACAAAGTTGGCAGATGAGGTATCCTGGGTCAGAAATAGCAGAGGCTTTCCCCTAAGAAGGAACATGTCCTTCTGTTGTTTGGGTGAAAACCACACCTTCATTTTGACCTGTGCTTTGATTCTCTGAAGTTGTAGTGGCTCTGGATCCCTACAACCAACATATCTCTTGTCTAAAAGAAAAGTTGAAAGATGCTGATTCTCCTGTACTTTAGCTCAGAAAGATACCTAAAAAACTAATGGCAATATGAGTTTTGAGTTCATTGGTAAAACCTTTAAGTCAAGCTTATCAAGTATTTATTAAGCAGTCATATTGTGCCAATATTTACATTAAGCACTAGGTTACAAATAAATGCAAACTTTCAAAAAAGGTCTATATTGGGGAAACCATTAACATGCAAATAACCATGTGCAAGCGAGATATATAAAGGAGGAATGGAGATAATATCGAGGGGAGACACTTTGTATTAAGTGTGAGAAGGAAAGGCTTCAAGTAGAAGGTAATATTTTCATTGAGACTTTAGGAAATGAAGAAATACAGAGATGAGGAGAGAAAAAATTCCAGATGTGGTAGTCAGTGAATATGTCCAGAGAAAACTTCTGGAAGCCAGTGATTGGCATTATAACTAAATCAACCTCCCTCATGGTTTCAATGAGTCTTCCTTTTCCCCACAACTTTTTTAGAAAGAGTTGCAAAGTTTCCACTTCCCCAAAGTCAGGTGGTAGCAAAAATTATACAGCAATGTGATGCTGATTGGCCCCCACATATGGAAGAATACAAAATTATCTCCCTGATGGGGTAAAATGAATTGTCTCTCTCTGATAGGGTAAAATTGAATCTGAATATTTATACAAATAGAGCTAGAAAATGCTTTGCATGGATTGACTAGATATTTGGAGAAACATAGTGAGCTCAGCTATTGAGCCAATAGGTTGGGACTGCATTAGGGATTAGGCTAAAAGGCATTGGCATGCCTCCATACTTTGCACTCCTCCTAGAACCTTAACTCATGTTGTGGAGGTTGTGCCCTCTTCTCAAGAAGAGAAAATAATCTCCTTTTTGTTCTCAGATCCTAGTCTTCTATTCTGTTTAAGGAGAACCAACACTGTAACACATGGTTCTGTACTACACACCAGTATGGCAAGGTAAGAAGTAAATCAAAGTAACTGCCATATTCATCTTCAAAAAACATAGCTCCTAGAACAGCACATTAAGCTGGTATGAAATACTCTTTCAAGAAAGTTGAAAGATCATCAAGAAATATCTGTTTCACTTGGGTAAAAGGGATGTAGTTTAGGACAGGAAGCCTCTCATCAGGCCAGAAACAAGTCCTAGCTAGGCAAACCAGTGGGAAATCCTGAGCCCCAGAGTGGTAAAGTAGGCAAATGCTAACACCAAGCTCTCTCTATCCCCATTCCTTAGCACAGTCAAGGGGAAGTGACGTCTTGCATCAACACAATGCAGGCAAATAGGAAGTCTACAGAGACTGGGAAATGTGGAATTGCCCCAATTGACTCTGAACAGGCCAAAACCATTACTAGAATCATAGCTCAGGTAAGGATAATACTACTCACCTCCTGCTGTGAGGAAAAGGTTAGAAAAGGTGCCCTAGGGATGGCTAGGTGGCTGAGTGGATAGAGCACTGGCAATGGAGTCAGGAGTACCTGAGTTCAATTCCGGCCTCAGACACTTAAAAATTACTTAGCTTTGTGGCCTTGGGCAAGCCACTTAACCCTACTGCCTTGCAAAAAACTTTAAAAAAAAAGTGCCCTAAAAATTGTTTGCTTACCTAAACCTGGCCTGATTTCCACAGCAGGAATGGTTCTCATAGTGCAATTCAGCAAACACACACACACACACACACACACACACACACACACACAAACACATACACACACACACACACACACACACACACACACACACAGAAAATCAATATTGAATTACAGGAACCAATGTGCCAGACCCCTAAGGCTTCCAACAACACTAGGCACCCCCACTGTCTCATTGCAGCAGTAGATATGAGGGTCTCCTATGGGCTTTGAGGCAACATCAGTGCAGCCAGGCTCTGCAGCTACTGGAACAATAAGTCTGAGAACAAAACTCAAATTTAAAGGAAAAGGAAAAAAAAAGTCAAAAAGAAGATGAACAAAGTCAACAACAAAAAAGACTCTGACCATATAAAATTATGGTGGTGAAAAGGGAAGACCAGGACTTAGAATCCGAAGAGAACATCAAAATCCCAAAGGAAAACAAGAAACAGTCTTAAATCTAGAAAGAACTCATGGAGGAGTTCAGGAAAAAAAAAGATTATAAAAATTAAAAGGAGAGAGGGGTGGCTAGGTGGTGCAGTGGATAGAGCATTAGCCCTGGAGTCAGGAGTACCTCAGGAGTACCTGAGTTCAAATCCGGCCTCAAACACTTAATAATTACCTAGCTGTGTGGCCTTGGGCAGCCACTTAACCCCATTTGCCTTGCAAAAACCTAAAAAAAAAATAAAAGGAGAGGTGGGAAAAAGGTTAGCAAAAGAAATGATACAAGAAAATTATGAATGAGGAGTCCATAGTTGTATTAAAGAAAAAAGGTCTAAAAGTATAACTGGACAAATAAAAAAGAAAATACCAAAACTTATTGTGGATATCAACTCAAGTGAGAATTGAAGAAGTGGAAGTTCAGGACTCCAAATGACATCAAGTATAAATTGATCATATTTAAAAGAATAAAATAAATAATAATAAATGTAATATACTTCATTGGAAAAACAACTGACCAGGAAAATAAATCCAGGACAAGAATTACCTTGTAGCCATAATTAAAAGGAGGACCTTCACAGCATATTTCATTTAAAATGTTTTTATTATTTATTTTTCTAATTATATGTAAATATAATTTTCAACATTCTTTTTTGTTGTTTTCTCCTTCCTCCCTACCTCTTCCTCCCCTACCCTAAGAGATAATATAATCTGGTATTGGTTATGCATATATAATCAATTTGCATATTATTTCCATATTGTTCATACTGTGGAAAAAATTACAATAAATAGGGGAAAATCATGATAAGGAAAAACCAAAAAAAAAAGCTAATAAGGTGTAAATAAAATGCTTTGCTCTTCATTCTGACTTCATAGGTCTTTCTCTGGATGTGAAAGACACTTTCCATCACAAATTCTTTAGAATTTTCTTTGATCACTGTATCACTGACAACAGCTAAGACTATCATAGTTGATCATCACACAGTGATGCTGTTAAGGTGCACAGTATTCTGATTCTGTCACTTCACTCAGCATAGTTCATATAATTCCAGGGTTTTCTGAATTCTTCCTACTCTTCATTGTTTTTTTTAGGTTTTTGCAAGCCAAATGGGGTTAAGTGGCTTGCCCAAGTCCACACAGCTATGTAATTATTAATTGTCTGAGACCGGATTTGAACCCAAGTACTCCTGACTCCAGGGCTGGTGCTTTATCCACTACGCCACCTAGCTGCCCCTACTCTTCATTTCTTATAGAGCAATAATATTCCTACAACTTTTTCAGCCATTCTCTATTTTATGTGCATGTCCAAAATTTCCAATTCTTTTCTACTACAAAGAGTCTATTCTTATGCATATGAACCTTTGAAATGTTTTCATGATCTTCTTGAGTTAAAGGCCCATGGATCAAAGGGTATGCACAATTTTATTGTCCTTTGGGCATATTTTAAAATTGCTTTCCAAAATGACTGCATCAGTTCATAGCTCCACCCAGTGCTCCAGGTTTCCCACATTCTTTTTAGCATTTATTTTTTCCCTCTTCTGCCATAGTAGCTAATCTCAGGTGAGTTGATACCTCAGAGTTTTTCTAATTTGCATTTCTCTGATAAATAGAATTTTTTTAAAAGTAGGTTTGAATTCTTTATTTGTACTGTCTGTCCATATCCTTTGACCATTTATCAACTGGATGACTTATGATTTTACTCAGTTCTCTATATATTTTAGAAATGTGACTTTTATCAGGAACACTGGTTGTAAAAATTCTTTCTCAGCTTTCTACTTTCCTTTCTTATATTGGTTCTGTTTGTGGAAAAAAAACTTTAATTTTTTGTAATCAACATTTTACATTTGACAATGTACTCTATCTCTTCTTTGGCCATAAATTCTTCTCTCCATAGATTGGAGAAGTAAATGATTCTTTGCTTTCCTAATTGGCTAAATGATGTTACCGTTTATGTTTGATTAATGTACCCATTTTGACCTCATCTTTGTATTAGTCTATACCTAGTTACTGTCATCCTATTCTGTCAAGTAGTTTCTAACCTAGAATCTAGAATCTTTGGTGTTATCAAACAGTAGATTATTATAATCATTTACTGCTATATTTTGTGAATATAACCTATTTCACTAATTCACAACTCTATTTCTTTTTCTTTCTTTTTTTGGTACACATATAAATCTCAAGTTATTATTTAAAATGGTTAATGTTTTCCATTATTGATCAGTGTTTCAAAGATATTGTTTTGGAATAATAATTTTCTTACTTCCTGATAAAAAGATTTGTCAAGTATTGCTTTGGGTAGTAAAAGGAAGAAGTACAAATAATTTTTACAATGCTGAAAACTTTTGTGTCAGAATGACTCATTTCAAAAACTGCTGGTTGATTTCATATTGTGTGGGATAAAAATCCATTTATGTAGACTTCTTTGAGCAAAAAGGAATGTTTATTTTGGCTTTTCTCAAGAAAAGGGCACACTCCAAGTCTCACAAAGGTACTGAAGATCTAGGAGCTGCCCCAAGGTGACAGTCAAGGAAGATTATATGGCCTTGCACGATTCCCCTATCCCTAGCTCCCTCTCTTCCAACCTAATTGGTTAAAGTTTTCAGAGTTACTATCTTTATGTGAAAAATCCACCTAGCAACAAAGAGAAGAATAAAAGATTTTCATAAAATATTTCCTTACCATCCAGATGGTGAGGGTATCAGAAGAAGATTTCTAATGACCTTCTGTTAAAAGAATTAATGTCTGAGTATGTAAGACCTTCTAAGGGACTCTACTAGCACTTATCAAATAAAATAAGACAGGCTATTATTCTCAGTCCATTATCAAATAGGTGGCTAACTAAGACTGCATGATCTCTTCTCTGGAAGTATTCCACTATTTCCCCCCCTAACAGAATCAATGCAAGGTCTTTCTGGAAACAGTCCACTGTTTCACTCCCTAGCAGAATCAGGAGGGTGTCTTGACTGGGAATGCAAAGCCTCTTTCCCTCTCCTAAGAATAGTCTAAGGGTAATAGTGTGCCTTTGTTTTAATGATTTTTAACCCTGAAAGGACTTCACTAAGAATATTAAATCTTAAGAGGGGAATATTCCACTCAATATGCATATAAATATATATATATACATACCTACATATAATGTATATATATGTATATATGTGTATATATATGTATATATGTATATATATACATATATACATACATATATATATATATATATATATATGCAAAGCTTAATTATTTTGGGCTAAAAAACCAAAAAGTTAGATGATACATGAAGTTTTATTCTCTTAGGATGTACTGAAAAACCTGTAGTGGACCACATCATTAAAGATATCAACCAAGATCTTAATGAGGAAAAAGTATATATATAAATCAAAGAGTCATAAAATTTTAGCAACTTTTACCAGATTGCACATTAGTGTATAAAGGTGTCATTGATTACTTTATGATCCTCCTATCCTTCCATGAAATCTGTTCTATGTGATAACTGTTAAACATTCAATTAGCATCAGGACTACTGTCTTCTATTCTGACTTGATATTTTTTGTTGTTATCAGCTATATCAACATATAAACCATTGGAATTTCTCCCTTTTCAAACATCATAAGTATAAGACTTTTTAAATCCTCTTATAAAGATAACCAGACTACTTCAGGATGGTCTTTAATTGTTTACACAAGTGAGAAAAGCAACATATAGATACAATTGGGGGGGATAGGGATCAGGCTGTTTCAAACAAATTGAGCCAATATTCAGATTTGGAGGAGGCCAGAGCTAAGATTCAGACATATAAATCTCAAGTAGAGACTGAGATAAATTTTGATATATAAATTTCACTTTTATAGTATGTACTATATATATGTACATACATAAGTATATATATATATATAAAAATAATAAGTCCACATTCAATGTGAAACAATAAAATGTAATTCTGAGTAATTGTACGTTTCCCAGAGTCCTTGCCAAAGGGACCATAAAAATAACTTTATTTATTTTATATTTTTTAGAAAGATCTTATTTATGTTGAGTTTTACAATTTTTCCTCCATTCTGGCTTCCTTCCATTCCCCCCCCCCCCCCCCCCCGGCCACAGAAGACATTCTGTTAGTCTTTACATTCTTTTCAGGGTATGCATTTTTCTCAGCTAAATGTGATGAGAGAGAAAGCATATCCTTAAGGAAGAAAAACAAAGTATAAGAGATAGCAAACTTATATGATAAGATAATGGGTTTTTTTTCCCCTAAATTGAAGGTAATAGTCTTTGATCTTTGTTCAAAATTCACAATTCTTTCTTTGGATACAGATGGCATTCTCCATTGCAGATAGTCTAAAATTGTTGCTGTTTGTTGTACTGATGGAATGAGCAAGTCCATCAAGGTTGATCATCACCCCCATGTTGCTGTTAGGGTATACAGTGTTTTGGGGGTTCTGATCATCTCACTCAGCATGAGTTTATGCAAACCATTCCAGGCTTCCCTGAATTCCCATCCCTCATGGTTCATAAAAGAACAATAGTGTTCCATGACTTACATATGCAACAGTTTGTTAATCCATTACCCAACTGAAGGGCATTCACTTAATTACCAATTCTTTGCCACGACAAACAAGGCTGCTATGAATATTTTTGTACAAATGATGTTTTTGCCCTTTTTCATCATCTTTTCAGGGTAGAGACTCAGTAGTGGTATGTTGGATCAAAAGGTATGCAAATTTTAGTTGCCCTTTGGGCATAATTCCAAATTGCTCTCTAGAATGTTTGCATGAGTTCACAGTTCCACCAATAATTTATTATTGTCCCAAATTTCCCACATCCCTTCCAACATTGATCATTGTGCTTTCTGGTCATATTGGCCAGTCTGAAAGGTGTGAGGTATCTCAGAAATATTTTACTTTGCATTTCTTTAGTAAGCAGTGATTTGGAAAATTTTTTCATATGACTATGGATTCTTTTGATTTCCTCAGCTGTAAATTGCCTTTGCATATCCTTTGACCATTTGTCAATTGGGGAATGGCCTGTTATTTTGAAACTTTGGCTCATTTCACTGTATATTTTAGAAATGAGTCCTTTGTTAGACATACTAGTTGTAAAAATTGTTTCCCCAATTTACTACATTTCTTTTGATCTTGGTTACAATGGTTTTGTCTGTGTAAAAGCTTTTTAATTTAATGTAATCAAAATTATCTAGTTTGTTTTAATGATATTTTCAGTCTCTTCCTTCATCATAAACTGCTTCCCTTTCCATAGATCTGACAGGTAAATTACTCCTTTATCTTCCAGTTTGCTTATAATATTGTTTTTTTATGTCTAAATCCTGTATCCATTTTCATCTTATCTTGTGTGAGTTGTTGGTCTAATCTAAGTTTCTTCCATACTAAATTCTAATTTTCTCAATGGTTTTGAATGAAGAGAGTTTTTATCCCAATAGCTGAACTTTTGGGGTTTATCAAATAGCAGATTACTATAATCATTTCATGCTATTGTACCTAGTCTGTTCCACTGATCTGCCACTCTAATTGTTAACCAATACCAGACAGGTTTAATGACTAATGTTTTATAATATAATTTTTGATATGGTAAGGCTAAGCCAGCTTCTTTTTCACTTTTTTTTCATTGAATTCCTAGAAATTCTTGACTTTTTATCTTTCCATATAAATTTACTTGCAACTTTTTCTAATTCATTAAAGTATTTTTTTGGAATTTTGATTGATAGATTACTAAACCAGTAGTTTAGTTTTGGTAGAAGTGCCATTTTGATTTTATTAGCTTGATGTTTGCCATTTGCCGAGTTATTTAAATCTGATTTTATTTGTTTGAGAAGAATTTTGTAATTTTTTTTCAAAACCTTTTTGAGTCTACCTTGGCAGACAGACTTCCAGGGATTTTATATTGTCTAAGGTAACTTTGAATGGGATTTCTCTTTCTAGCACTTTCTGATGTATCTTGCTAGTCATACATAAAAATACAAAGGATTTAAGAGAATTTTTTTATATCCTGTAACTTTGATAAGGTTGATAATTATTTCTAGTAGTTTTTTAGATTATTTTTTGGGATTCTCTATGTATACCATCATCTCATCTGCTAAGAGTGAGGGTTTTGTATCTTCCTTACCAGTTCTGATTCCTTCAATTTCTTTTTCTTCTTTTATTGCTGAAGCTAACATTTCTAATAGAATACTGAAAAGTAGTAGTGATAATCAGCATCCTTGTTTCACCCATGATCTTATTGAGAATGATGCTAGTCTATCTCCTTTGCATATAGTGCTTGTTGATAGTTTTAGATAGATACTGCTTATTATTCTAAGGAACAAACCATTTATTCCTATACTCTCTAGTATTTTTAGTAGAAATAGGTGCTATATTTTGTCAAAAAATTTTACAGCATCTATTGATTGATATGATCATTTGATTTCTGATAGGTTTGTAATTGATTCAATTAATTATACTACGAGTTTTCCTAAAATTGAAACAACCCTGCATTCCTGGCATAAATCCTACTTGAATGTGATGTATTGTCCTAGTGATAACTTACTGTAAGCATTTTGCAAAGATTTTGTTAAAGATTTTTGTATTTATATTCATCAAGGAGATAGGTCTATAATTATCTTTCTCTGTTTTAACTCTTCCTGGTTTAGGTATGAGCACCACGTTAGTGTCATAGAAAGAGTTAGGCAGTTCTGTCTTCATCTTTTTTTTCCAAAGACTTTATATAGATTTGGAGCCAATTGTTCCTCAAGTGTTTGATAGAATTCACTTGTGAATCCATCTAACCCTGGAGATTTTTTCTTAGGCAGTTAAATAATGGCTTCTTGAATTTCTTTTGTCTGAGATAGGGTTATTTAGGTTTTTAATTTCCTCTTCATTCAATCTGGGCAACTTACATTTTTGTAAATATTCATCCATTTCACTTAGATCGTTAAATTTATTAAAATAGAACTGGACAAAATAATTCCAAATTATTACTTTGGTTTCCTCCTTATTGGTGGTGAATTCACCATTTTCATTTATGATACTAGCAATTTGGTTTTCTTTGCTCTTTGCTTTAATCAGATTGACCAGAGATTTTTCAATTTTATTGTTTTTTTTCATAAAACTTGCTCTTGGTTTTATTTATTAGTTCCATGGTTTTCTTGCTTTCAATTTTATTAATTTATCCTTTAATGTTTAGAATTTATAATTTGGTATTTAATTGGAGGTTTTTAATTTGTTGTTTCTCTAATTTTTTAATTGCATATTTAGTTTATTGATTTCTTCTTTCACTAATTATTCATGTAACCATTTAATTATATAATTTATCCCTTGACAGCCACCTTGAATGTATCCCATAGGTTTTGGTATGCTGTTTCATAATTCTTTCTATAATTTGTTCTTTCATCCACTGCTGTTGTGGCTTGCTTCCTTGGGGCCCACAGCGGCGACCTCCCTCCAGGAGGGGAGCTGAGAATAAGGAGTCAAGCCACTACTGCCTTATGCCTCCAGCTCAATTTTATTATTGCTTAGCTATTACATATATACTGTTAGGTCTTCCGGGGTAGAACAAAGAATAATGAGGTAATGGTTAGGGGGTGCAAGTGATGTATAGGTACAGCTTCTTGCATTACAGGATAGGAGGGTACGTTAGGGAGGACATGATAAGGTACAGCTGTGTCTAGTGCCCTTGGACAGTGGGGCAGAATGACCAGCTCCCAAGGACTCTGGCTCCCAAGGACTCCAACTCACCTTATCTCTCAAGGCGGCAAGCCAGCTCCTGAGACTGTCCAGGTGGAGGTTTACTTGGAGATGATTTGTGTCATGGCTGTTAGAATAGCCTGTGTACCCACATCTCCCCCCTGTTTTTCATTTAGGACCTGGAGGGCCAGGATAGTCATGGCAGAGCCGATGAGGGCTTTTGCAGCTCTGCACCGGTTAATCAAAGAACAGAGGAGTAATAGACAAATAAGAATGAGAACCCCAAGAATAATTTTGGTTGGGGAAGTCCAGCTAAAAAAAAAATCATGCAAGAGCATATCTATGGAATCACTATCTAGTCGTGGTCAGATGTCCGTGTCATTGAGGTCCAGGACCTTATATGTCATGTTGGCAAGCAGAGATTGCAAGTGGGAGTCCCACTGGGAGGAAAGCTGCCTATTGAGGAGAGTTTGAGCATGGGAAAGGTTTTTTACAAGGAATGGTGTCACACAAAAGGAGGTATATCTTGCATCACACATGGTCCTAATTTGCTGTTCTACAAAAGAGATTCATTCATTAGTGAGGGCTAGCTGTTGGTTTAGGTTAAGGATAGCTCCTCTCAGGAGATTATTAACCTCATTTTGCTGGTGAAAGATTCCAGCCATTTGTCTGGCCATGTGCTCTATATCCTCCGGCCGTGGGGTGGTGAAAAGAGTGGTGGCTATAGAGGTGGCTGCAGAAACTATAAATGTAATAAGGATGCTATGAGCAGGGTAAGTAGGCCAATGGCTCAGGATTCCCTGTGATAGATTGTAACTTGTTGAGTCCATCCATCAGTGGTCACAGGTATCCATAGATACCTGGGTGTATGGACCAGGACGTGTGTGTCAGCATCAGGCAAGGTGCAGGAGGTAAGATAGCAAGAATTATTATTGGAGCAGTTCAGGATATCAGAGTGGTCAGGGGTCAGATTGGTAGCTACCCAGAAAAATGGGGGTGTGAGACAGGCCTGATTGTAAAAATACTGATTTTTCTGGCTGTATTGTAGGCTCAACCAGTGCTAGCTTGGACCGCCTAGGGTCTGTTTTTTCCAAGTTCCATTATACCAGACAAGCCCTCTCATGAAAAAAAGAGGTCTAATGTCTGTGCAGGCTGAAGGGCCGCACAGAGGGACCTGAGACAGGGCGGTGTATTTTGTATATGGTGGGGATCTATATCTCAGTGGAGGTGCCCCAACCTCATCTAAAGCCAAATAGATACTGATCCGGGAACCAATACAGAATGCATAGGGGCCTCTGCATGGGGCCCAGGGGAGCTGTGGAGACCAGAACCAGGGGGGAATGTCCAATGTTAGGGAGAAAAGGGCAGGTAGGGGAGTGTGGAATTTGGGCTGGTCTAGTATACAGTGTTCTAAAATCCTTGGGCCAGTAATATTGTATCTTCATAGACTTCCAGCTGGGAATCTTATGTCAGAAGAGTCAAAAGCAAAAAGATCCCCTTGAAATGAGCGGGTTACTGGGACCCAGTATGGGTGTGCAGAGGACCAGTTAAAGGTGAAACTAACAGAATTGGAAACGTTAAGAGTCCCGGGAAACGGTGTGGCTGCTTCTTCTTCAGGTGAGAGTGTGGGGAGACCCACAGTTCCACTACTGGCAAAGAGTGCAGGGAAGAGAGCTGCATCATAACCTACGGGTAAAAGAATTGGGGGGGAAGGGATAAATGCCCATGGTGGGGTGGCATGTACTTCAGGGGTATTCAGCAGGAACAGCATAGTAATGAGGAGTTGGTGAAGAGACAAGTGTCCTCTGGGTTTAAAGTCCATTGCTCTTTTTGCCAAGGTGAGGAGCTGGTGCTGGAGCACTGTGGGAAGTTGGGGAAATTGCCTCCTCCCCCTCCCTCTGCCTCTTGGGTCTCGTCTACTGTTGTTCAGCAACATTCTCTGCATCTCTTTGGTGAGGGCTGCGACGTGGGGTGTCATCTTGAGAGGCAGGTCAGATCAAACGGTCAGGAATCCACAGTGGGGCAGTGCAATCTGTGGGAAAAACACAAGCAAACCCTCTCCCTTGTGTTAGGATAGGGTCAGGTCCCCTCCATTTGTTAGAAATAGGATCCTTCCAGTGAACCATGGGCAGAGGTGTGGCCGGGAAAAGGGCCCCACAGTGTTTAAAGGTGGGGGAAAACCCTTCAGAATCAAAAGTCAGGAAGTTCATAGTAAAGAGGGCCCTGTGCAGGGCAATTTTCAGGCCACGCCAGTTGTGGGCATCACTGTCTTTTTGTTTTAGGAGAGTGTTCTTTAATGTGCCGTGAGCCCGTTCAACAATTGCCTGGCCTTGTGGGTTGTGAGGGATTCCCGTGACATGTTTAATTCTCCACTGGGAACAAAATGCAGCAAACCTTGCTTTAGCAAGGGCCATTATCTGTTTTTATAGTGTGAGGGACCCCTAGGGTGCAGAAGGCAGACATCAAAGCAGTGACAACTGCTCTGGAAGTTTCAGAAGTCATAGCTTCAGCAAAAAGAAAGTGAGAAAAAGTGTCAATACAATTAAATATGTATTTGTGCCGGCCAAAAGGTGCAAAATGAGTGACATCAGCCTGCCACAAAGAGTTGGGTCGGAGTCCGCGAGGGTTGACTCCTGTCCTAGTGAGTGGGCCGAGGGGTAAAAAGGGTGCACACTTACTGCACTGTCGAGAGAGGTGTTTGCATGCCTCAATGGTTAGATCAGGGTAAAGACGGTGAAGGGATGCTGGGGACAAATGAAACCTGTGGTGGAGCTCCTTTGCCTGTTGCAGGGGGTCAGAGGGGCTAGTTAACAAGATAAGATTGTCCACGAGACTGTTGCCTGCAGACAAGGGGCCTGGCAGCCCGGTATGTGAGCGAATGTGGGAGAGGAACCATGGTGCTGCTCTGCTGTGTAGAAGTGACTGGCAGGAATGCATCAGAGCGGAGATGAAGTTGGCCTCTTCTGGGGGGCAGGGAGGCTAGAAAGTGTCTGCACAGCGTAAGCACTGTCACTGAAAATGTTGATGGGATCAGAGAGGAAGCAGGCAAGGACCAAGGCCAGGGCCTGCAGTTCTCCCCATTGCACAGACTGGGTGTGAGGGCTCTTAGGAGTGAACAAAACAGAGCCATTTTTGTAGATAACATAGCCTAGGTGCTTTCTGTTTGCAGCTGTAAAGGCTACATAAGCCTGTGGAATGGGTCGAGGGGAGGGAAATGAGAAGGGGAGTGTGCTGACAGGGAGTGCTGAAATCCCCTTGAGGAGAGGGGAGGGCGGGTAATGGTTACCAACAGACCCCATAAAGCCCAGGAGTGCCAAGGCGAGATCAGGGGAGTCAGAAAAGCAGTGAGGGATATGGTGAAGGGATATGGGGAAGACAAGTTCGTCAGGGTCGGTTCCGAAATGAACTTTGGCAGCCTTCTGACCCTTTAGGGCGAGATGAGCCAAGGACAACACCAGTGAGGCTATATGGGGAAGAGAGGATCGTGATAGGTGTATCCAAAGCAGGGGTGCACTCTGCCAGAGGAGGGCAACGTGTGCAAAGACAATCAGGGAGAAGGGTTTGTGAGGGTCCCTTCAGGAGATGGTAGCTAGGCATAAAGCTGAGTTCACTTTGTCAATGGCTGCCACGGCCTCTCTGGTCAGCACATGGGGGCTAGAGGTATCAGGGGAGCCTCTAAAGCAGTTGAAGAGAGGCTGCAAAGCTTTAGTGGAGACAGGCAGGGAGGGGCGAAGCCAGTGAATGTTCCCACAAATCTCCTGGAGGGAAGTAAGAGTGAGGGTCTTTGGAATGGTAATGACTGGCTGGCCTAAGAGGGCCGAGGAAGAATGCACCGGAAAGCCCAGGTAGGTAAATGGGGGGTGCCTCTGAATCTTATTTGGAGCTATTTGCAGACCAAAATTAGAAAGGTTCTCTATAACCCAGGCCTCTATCATCTTAAGGGTGGCCTGAGAGGGGTGGGACAATAATATTTCATCCATGTAGTGGATGCAGGTTAGATGTGTGTAGGCATGGATGGGTTTGAGGGCTGCTGCAATGTAAGTCTGACAAAGGGTGGGGCTATTTGCCATGCCCTGAGGCAGAACCACCCAATGAAAGCGGTCATTTGGAGATTCATAATTTGTAGCAGGAATGGAAAAAGCAAAGCGGGGAACATCCCGAGGATGCAGGGGAATGCTGTAAAAGCAGTCTTTAATGTCTATGACAAAAATAGGTTGGTTTTTGGTTATAGCCAATGGGTGAGGGAGACCTGGCTGTAATTGGCCCATGGAGACCAGCCGGCTGTTGGGTCCCCAGAGGTCATGTAAGAGACAGTATTTTCCTGGTGTCTTTTTTGGGATAACTCAAATCGGGGAGTTCCAGGGACTGGTGGAATGAACAATGTGTCCCAAGGAAAGCTGCTCCGAGACAAGGGAGCGGAGAGCAGTCAATTTAATAATAGGTAAAGCCCACTGATCCGTCCATAAGGGGGTCTCATCATTCCATTTCATTGGGGTAGGTGGGGGGCAAGGAGGGAAGGATGGCAGGGGCGGAACAGTGGCCTCTAGTATTGGGGGTGACCGGTAGAGACATCAGTGGATGTGTGGAGACCCATCTGTTTCTGGAGATCACTTCCCCAAAGGACATGGGGAGCACCTGGTACCAGGAGGGGTCGGATGGATCCCGAATGACCTTTCCAGTCCTCCCATTGGAGGTCTCGGGATAGCATCTGAGTGGATGTTTCCCCACAGACTCCCATAATGGTGGGTCCTTTTTCAGTGGGCCATTCACTGGGGGCCTGATCGGCAGGGATAACAGTGGTGTCAGCTCCTGTGTCAATGACCCCAGTCCAGATTGACCCGGACAATTTTAGGGACATTCTGGGCTGCCCAAGTTGAATGGGTGCTGTCCAGAGGATGTCGTTCCCTCTTAGGCGCGGGGCTGAGGGTTGCCCCACATCCTGTTTCCCAAGGGGGAAGGAGGAAGGAGAACGAGATCCAAACGACAGTCTTTAGCCCAATGAAGGCCTTTCTTACATTTGGGCCAGGTGTCCTTGGCTTCCTTGCCTGTGAGGGCTGGGGCCCATGGCTGGGGGCAGCACCAGGGAATTGGCACTGCCGATTAGCACATTCTTGTGCTAGGTGGCCCGTCCCCCCACATGCATAACATTTCCTGTCTTGGTTCCCTGTCTGTGCACTCTGAACTTTTATTTGCAAGGTCTCTAGGGCTTGGGCTAGGGCGGAGGCTTGATGGGTCATAGACCCCACATCCGGGCAGGCTAAAACCCAATCTTCTATGTGAGTGGATTTAGAAAGATCGATCAGCCTCTGGCATTCCTGGGAGCAGCCTTCCTTAATGAGTTCTTTAGTAAGGGCATTGGCTGCTCCTGTGTGAGTGACTTGAAATTCAACAGCCTCTTGGACCCGAGCAATGAAATCAGAAAAGGGCTCTGTCGGTCCTTGGATGAGTTTGTGCAAGGGCTCATTAGAAGGGCCTGATCATGGTGTGCGATGCCAAGCTTGTAGTGCACAGAGCCTGACCTGATCAAAGTACTCTGGGGGCCCCTGGAACTGGATCTTCATAGTACTAAAGGTCCCTTCCCCTGCCAGCATGTTAAAGGTTAGCTGGACACCAGTGCGACTATTGCGCTCAGCCTGTTGTTCACATTCATCATAAAAGGCTGCCTTCCACATGAGAAAGTCCCTAGGGGTTAAAAGGGTCCGCATGAGTTGTTTATAGTCCCCTGGGCAATTAAGATCAATACTCCAAGTGTCTAACATGATTTGCAGGTAGGGGCTATTAAGGCCTTGCTCCCTGGCAACCTTCCTCATCCTTTCCAGGACCTTAGCATCTGTGGGATACCACCTTAAGGGTCTTTGTGGGGTCGGGTTAACGTTAACTGGGAAAGCCTGAGCGAAAGGTTCTGGCTTGGGGGAAAATGCACCCCAGCAGGAATCTCTCATCTGGCAGGCTTCCGTGAAGTCATTAGTAGGTGCTGAGGGGGCAGGGGAAGCATCTGGATGTTTCAGGCCCCAGGGGTTATCATCAATGGGCTTGTCAGGGATTTTACTTTGTGTCCAGGGTGGCTCTGGGGCAGAGTGTTGGGGGAGTTGGATCCAGTCATCTCCCCAAGGCAACTCAGGGTAGAGCCGAGGAGGCTTTGGGGGGGGGGGGGGGTTTGTCTGGTGGAGGATCCGGGGAGGGCTTAGGAGGAGGGGGCCAAGTAGATTTCTCATCAGTTTGAGTGCCCTCATCGCGGACCTCAGTGAGGTGGCACGGGCTCTCTGCTCTGGCCTTTTGTACATCTAAAGCTGCCTGTAAAATATCTTGAGGCTTTTCCTCTCTCCCTGAAAGACAGGCATGTATTGCAGTGACAATAGGATAGAAGGGCAGAGGGGGAGAAAAGTCGCTACGGACCTCAGCTCTGCGGGCAAGTGTCAAAACATGCCCCCAAACATCAGGATCCAGGAGGCGACCAGCTTCAATCCAGGGGGCCAAAGCCAAAACCGACTGGAGTGTTATCTTACATTCTTTTTCAGTGCATTTCAGGCGATGGGAACTTAGGAGTTGCTTAAGAACCCGTACTTGCGTATCTTGGGAAGAAGGGGGAAGATTCCCCATTAGGATAAGGAACTACAGGTGGCTCTAATAGCCGTGGGGCCGCTGGGGCAGGGGGCTGTCGAGAGACCAGCCCAAATGGGGCACTTACCTTGGCCAGCAAGGAAGAGTGCGAGTCTGAAGAGCTCTTCAGAGGGGGATCCTGGGTTTCAGCACCATTTGTTGTGGCTTGCTTCCTTGGAGCCCACAGCGGTGACCTCCCTCCAGGAGGGGAGCTGAGAATAAGGAGTCAAGCCACTACTGCCTTATGCCTCCAGCTCAATTTTATTATTGCTTAGCTATTACATATATACTGTTAGGTCTTCCAGGGTAGAACAAAGAATAATGAGGTAATGGTTAGGGGGTACAAGCGATGTGTAGGTACAGCTTCTTGCGTTACAGGATAGGAAAGTACGTTAGGGAGGACATGATAAGGTACAGCTGTGTCTAGTGCCCTTGGACAGTGGGGCGGAATGTCCAGCTCCCAAGGACTCTGGCTCCCAAGGACTCCAGCTCACCTTATCTCTCAGGGTGGCAAGCCAGCTCCTGAGACTGTCCAGGTGGCGGTTTACTTGGAGATGATTTGTGTCATGGCTGTTAGAATAGCCTGTGTACCCACACACTCCTTCTTTAAAATGAGGTTATTTAATTTCCAGTTAGGTCTGAGTCTATATAATCCCTGGCCAAATATTGCATATGATTTTTATTGCATTATGCACTGAGAAATATGTATTCGCTATTTTTGCCTTTCTGCAATTGATCATTATATTTTTATGCCCAAGTACATGGTCAATTTTTATGTAAGTACCAAGTACTGCAGAAAAAAACTATATTCCTTTTTATCCCCAATCAATTTCCTCCATAGGTCTATCATATCTAGATTTTCTAACAATTTATTTACCTCCTTTACTTCTTTCTTGTTTATTTTATGATTAGATTTATCTTAATCTGAGAGAGGGAGGTTGAGGTCTCCCACTAGTAGAGTTTTGCTGTCTGTGTCTTCCTGTAGAGCTTTCATCTCCTCTAAGAATTTAGATGCTATACCATTGCGTGCATACATATTTAATAATGAAATTGCTTTATTGTCTATGGTACCTTTTAGGAGGATATATAACTTAACTGAGTATGTCTAAGTTAACTTTTAGCCAAGTCTGATGAGATAAAGATTCAGGTGGTTCTCATCTCTTCCCTTCTTCCCCTCTCTTACAGTGGGTCTTTTGTTCCTCTTGATATAATGAGATTTACCCCATTCAGACTCCTGCATCCTCCAATATCTTTATGTCCCCCCTTTTCAAGAAGGTATTGTTTTTTTATATCATTCTGTCTGAGTCACAGAAACGTTATGAGTGTCCATCACTGCTGGATAAGTATATTCTCTCTAATAGAATTCCAATTCTCAAGAGCTATGAGACTTTTCCTTCCAGGTGGGTATATAGCCAGTTTCGTCTTATTGGATAGCATTTTTTTTTCCTTTACTCTTTTATTTAAACCTTTTCATTTGTCTCTTGAGCCTCATGTTTGATTTCCAAATTTTCTATTTCCCTCTGATGTTTTCTTCAGGAAACATTAGAAGTCTCCCATTTCATTAAATATCCATTTTTTTTTCCCCAGGAAGAGAAGGCTCAGCTTTTCTGCATAGTGGATTCTTTGCTGTATTCCAAGATCCCTTGCTCTTCATATTATCTCATTCCAGGCCCTTCAATCCCTTAAGGTTGATGCTGGCAAATCCTGCATAATCCTTTCTGTGGCTCCTTTGTATTCAATTTTTTTTTTCTTTCTGCCTCCTTGCAGGATTTTTTCTTTTATCTGATAGTTCTGGAGTTTGGCCACAACATCCCTAGATGTTTTCATTTTAGGATCTCTTTCAGGAGGGGAATCATTGTATTATTTCAATAACTAATTTGCCCTTTGCTTCCATGATATCAGGGCAATTTTCCATCACTAAATGCTGTAATATTAAGTCCAGGCTTTTTTTCTCTTCATTGTTTTCAGGAAATTCTATAATTCTTAGCTTATTCCTTCTTGATCTGTTCTCAAGGTCAGTGGTTTTGCTGATGATGTATTTTACATTTTCTTCTATTTTTTCAATCTTTTGGTTTTGTTTTACAGAATCTTTTTGTCTTATGAAGCCATTAGATAAGTTTTTAGAGAAGAATTTTCTTTATCTTGTGCACTCCTTTTCCATTTCATTAATTCTATTTTTGAAGGCGTTTTCCATTTGCTCAAGTATAGTTTTGAGAGTGTCATTTTCTTTTTGTATTTGCCCAATTGATGATCTGAGAGAGTTATTCTCATTTTGTATTTGCCCTGTTGTATTTATCCAAGTATTTGTTTTCTTGTTGCTAGGTGTTATTTTTCTTTTGAGTTTCTTTTCTCAGTTTTTCCATTTGATTTTTAAACTCCTTCCTGATTACTTCAAGAAAGTCTTTCTGGGCTGGAGACCAATTAATATTCTCCTCAGAAGTGCTAGATCTCTCCAGTGTTGGAATCTGTTGCTTCTAAGTAAATCTCCATGGGTCCCGCTTTTTGCTGGCCTTTCTTCATATTTCTAGGATCTTGTGTTGTTGGGGTGGGGCTGGCTCTCAGAGTTTTGCTTTTGAAGATTCTAGAGGCTTTTTTCACTTGGCTTATTAATTCCAAGGGTTGGCCAGCAAGGGGCATTGGTTGCTTTCTCTGGAGTGTTTGGGGCTCTCAGCAGCAGGGTATGAATTGACCTTGAATAATATGCTGAGCCCTGAGGGAGGAAGTTAATCTCTTTCAGTTGAGTGAACTCTGTTTCCCAAGCCTTAGCCTGGTTTAGGGTGGTGGTTTGTTTAATGTTTGTTCTGGGCACAGGGCTCTGCTGAATGTATGGAGCTCAGGTCCACAGCCCAGCTGGTTTTTGTCTAGGTGTGCTCTGAAACTCTGTGCTGGAACTCTCCCTCCAGTCTCTCTTCTCCCCCCAGCCAAAGACTGCGCAGCTAAAGTTGGATCTTGCACCCGCCCCTCACCAAAATCTCTATGGCTGAAACTGTTCCTCTGACTTCCCCCAGCTACTGTCTTCCCCCAGTTACTGACCCTCTATTCTTGTCTCCCAGTTCACCCATGGTCCCCTGAGACAGATCTTCTTGGTAGGTATTCTTCTCCTGGCTTCTCTTTCTGGGTTTTGTTGATCAGATTTCTCTGAAGAAGTATCTTTCCTGTTTTTTTGAGGGGAAAGAGGAACATTTAACACAGTCCCTGTCTTCTCTCTGCCATCATGGCCAGAAGTGGTCTAAAAATAATTTTTGTCATTAAATAATATCTCTTATTATTATTGAATTTGGTTTTATCCTCAAGTCTAGTTTAAGTGCAAATATACTGAGTAAGCAGGATTCTGATCTATTCCTAACTAGGGACTTAGAAGTCTTGAATTTAGTGATTTGAATTTGTTTGCCAAGGAAACAACATTTATTTAGCCTTGAGTTGTTAATAGTGCACTGCTTTGCAGCTTAGGCTGACCCCATTAACCAATCAGAACTAAAGACTGATTAGACCCTTCAAGAAGCCATCTTATTCTCAAAATTAAGTAAGTTATGCTTGTACTTCATTTTCGAAGAAGACCAATACATCAGAAGAGGAGATGCCATGACAAGAACATGAATTATATTTGAGTGAGGGAATGCTGTGCTAATGCACCAGCCTCACTTTCTTCTCCAAAGCTATCTGGGTCTAGTGACCAGATATGAATCAGGATGACTGAGAGATGATTGTAGATGTGAGGCAATCAGGGCATGTGACTTGCCAAAAGTCACACAGTTAGTAGAATCAAGTGTCTGTGACCATATTTGAACTCCTATCCTCTTGAATCCAAGACCAGTGCTAGATGTAATGTCTCACCAGTTCCCTCCACAAAACTTTGTTGATGTGCAAATATATCTAGGCTTTGATTTCTTTTGAGCTACTCAAGTGCCAGTACAGGGACATTGGGCTGCAGTCATACATCTTTGATTACAAAGCATTAGTTTAAAACATTGCACTCCAAATCGATGCTGATATGTCATCCTGGAAACTATTGATTCTGCTGGAATTTAGAATGGGGAAAGGGGTATTTCCTTAATACAGAAGGTGACTAGGAAAAAAGGAAAAGTCGGAAATTTACCAGAATAACACTAAATTGCCACCCAGAATCAGAATGAATTCCATTTGCTTCTTCTCTGCCCCACTCCACCTCCCACTTCAGACAGGTACACAGTTCTCCTGACCATTGATAATCTTTTCCTGCCAATTTCATTTTTACTTGATTATTGTTCTAATAAGTCAGTTGTCACCAGAATTCTTAAACTGAGCACTGTGTGCAGGAAGATGAATTAAAGTCCTAAAAGCTGTAGATCTCTGGAGGCAGATATAATAGAAGTTAACAAAGGAAGCACCACTGATGTCTCTGATAATATGCACTGGGACCAGGAATTGTTCCTTCTACCTTAAGAAGATATAATCCCTGTTCTTCAGTTCTTGGTAATCAGAATCATCTGAATTAGGTGATTTTGCACTACTGATAAGAAGTCAGGAACTTTCTCTAGTGTTCATGACCTATGTCCTTATCCATATCCTATTTTCTGGTTAAGAATGAATTCTTTATGTTGATTATATGCCCTTCAGAGAAGGTAGTAAGAATTGGGTATTCTTTGATAAGATCTTTAATCTTCAAATATTCACAAAGTTTCTATATATTCATATGCTGCAGAATCACTCCACCTCTTATGAGTTTCCCTTTCTTCTCTGATGGTCATGAAATTTGTTGTTACTCTAGAGGAAGCTATTAGACAGGAGTTCAGTAATGGTTTGTTGAATTTCTTTTTCTGAGATAGGGTTGTTTAGGTATTTAATTTCTTCTTCATTTAACCTGGGAAACTTATATTTTTTGTAAATATTCATCCATTTCACTTAGATTTACAAATTTATTGGCACTGAGTTGCGCAAAATAATTTTGAATTATTACTTTAATTTCCTCCTCATTGGTGGTGAGTTCACCTTTTTCATTTATGATACTAGCAATTTGGTTTTCTTTCTTTTTTTTAATCAAATTAACCAGAGGTTTATCAATTTTATTGGTTTTTTCATAATATCAACTTTTGGTTTTATTTATTAATTCAATAGTTTTTTTGCTTTTGCTTTTATTAATTTCTCCTTTAATTTTTAGAATTTCTAATTTGGTACTTAATTGGGGGTTTTTGATTTGTTCTTTCTCTAATTTTTTTAGTTGCATGTTTATTTCATTGACCTCCTCTTTCTCCAATTTATTCATATGAGCATTTAGAGCTATAATATATCTCCTGAGAGTTGCTTTGATTGAATCCCATAGGTTTTGGTATGTTGTTTCATTATTATCATTATCTAGGATAAAATGGTTAATTCTTTCTATAATTTGTTTTTTGGTCCACTTATTTTTTAAAATGAGGTTATTTAGTTTCCAATTTGTTCTGGGTCTGTATCTCCTTGGCCCAGTATTGCATATGACTTTTATTGCATTGTGATCTGAGAAAGATGTATTCACTATTTCTGCCTTTCTGTAGCTGATCATTAGGTTTTTATGTCCTAGTACATGGTCAATTTTTTGTATAAGTTCCATGTACTACAGAGAAAAATGTATATTCCTTTCTATCCCCATTCAGGTTCCTCTATAAGTCTACCATATCTAATTTTTCTAACAATCTATTTACCTCCCTAATTTCTTTCTTGTTTGTTTTATGATTCAATTATGATCTGATAGCAGGAGGTTGAGGTCTCCCACTAGTAGAGTTTTGCTGTCTATGTCTTCCTCTAATTCTTTCAGCTTGTCCTCTAAGAATTTGGGTGCTGTCCCACTGGGTGCATATATATTCAATACTGAAATGACTTTATTGTCTATGGTACCTTTTAGGAGGATAAAGTTTCCTTCCTTATCTCTTTTAATGTTATCTCTTTTTGCTGCTGCTTTGTCTGAGATAAGGATTGCTACCCCTGCTTTTTTTTTTACTTCAGCTAAAGCAAAATATATTTTGCTCCAACCTTTTACCTTTAATCTATATGTATCTCTCAAATGAGTTTCTTGTAAGCAGCATATTGTAGGATTCTGGTTTTTAATCCACTCTGCTATTTGCTTATGTTTTAAGGGAAAGTCCATCCCATTCCCATTCAAGGTTATGATTACTAATTTTTTATTGCCCTCCATGCTATCTTCCCTCTGTTTGTATTTTCCCCCTTTCCCCCCCAACTTTATCCATATTCCTCAGTATTTTGTTTCTGAATACCATCCCCTTCAGTGTGTTTGCCCTCCTAAATCACACTCTCCCCTTTCTTTCCCCTTTCCCTTTTTCCCCTTTTCCCTTCCCTTCCTTTTGTTATTTCCCCTTATTTCCCCCACTCCCATTCTCTTTCTCCATCCCCCCCTCCCCTTTTCCCCTTTTAATATTTGAAAGGTTAGATGTTTTATAAGCTAACTGAGTATGTGTAGGTTGACTTTAAGCCAAGTCTGATGAGAAGAAGATTCAGGCGTTTCTCCTCTGCTCCCTTCTTCCCCACTATTACCATAGGTTTTTTGTACCTCTTAGTGTAATGAGATTTACCCCATTCAATCCCCTCCCTCCTCCCATCTCTTTCATGTCCCCCTTTTTAGGGCAGTAGTGGTTTTTTTAGATCATTCTATCTAAGTCATAGAAAATTCTATGTGTCTGTCCCTTTTAGTTCTGTATATTCTATCAAATAGAGTCAAAATTCCTGAGAGTTATTAGAGTCTCCCAAGTGAGATTAAAGCCAGTTACATCCCATTAGATAGTAGTCTCATGGATAGGTCATGAATGTCCATCATTTCTGGCTAGGTGTATTCTTTCTGTTAGAGTTACATTTCTCAAGGTTTACGAGAATTTTTTTTTTACTCCCATGCTGGGATATAGCCAATTTCAACTTACTGGATTGCATTTTTTTTCTTTTACCACTCCCCCCCTTTTTTTTACTTTTTCATGTGTCTCTTGAACCTCCTGTTTGATGCCCAAATTTTCTGTTTAGCTCTGGTCTTTTCATCAGAAATTGTTGGAATTCTTCCATTTCGTTAAATGTCCATCTTTTTCCCTGGAAGAAAAGGCTCAGCTTTGCAGGAAAGTAGATTCTTGGCTGCATTCCAAGCTCCCTTGCTCTTCAAAATATCTCATTCCAGGCCCTTAGATCACTTAATGTTGATGCAGCCAGGTCCTGTGTGATCCTTACTGTGGCTCCTTGATATTTAAATTGTTTCTTTCTGGCTGCTTGCAGGATATTCTCTTTTTTCTGATAGTTCTGCAGTTTGGCCACAACATTCCTTGGTGTTTCCATTTTAGGATCTTTTTCTGGTGGGGATCGATGTACTCTTTCAATAACTACTTTGCCCTCTGATTCCATGATATCAGGGCAGTTTTCCATCGCTAGATCCTGTAATATTAAGTCCAGGCTTTCATTTCTCTTCAATGTTTTCAGGAAGTCCTATAATTTTCAGTTTGCCCCTCCTTGATCTATTCTCGAGGTCAGTGGTTTTGTTGATGAGGTATTTTACATTTGCTTCTATTTTTTCTATTTTTTGATTTTGTTTAACTGACTCTTGCTGTCTCATGGAGTCATTAGTTTCTGTAGATTCCATTCATTTTTGGGGGGAGGAGTTTTCTTTGTTAACATTTTGCAACTCCTTTTCCAGTTGGTCAATTCTACATTTGAAAGAGCTTTCCGTTTGACCAATTTAGGTTATGAGAGAAGTAATTTCTTTTTCCTTTTGCTCATTTGAGGATCTGAGAGATTTATTCTCATTTTGTAATTGTCCAATTGATGATCTGAGAGATTTATTCTCCTTTTGTGTTTGTCCAATTGTACTTTCTAAAGTTTTCTTTTCTTGTTGCAAGGTATTAATTGTCTCTCCCAAATTTTTAAGCTCTTTCCTTATTTCTTCAAGGAAGTCTTTCTGTTCTGGAGACCAGATTGTATTCTCCTCAGAGGTTCCAGGTCTCTCAGAGTTAGGGTCTTTCCCTTCAAGGAATTTTTCTATGGATCCACCTTTCCGCTGACCCTTCTTCATTTTGCTAAGACCTGAGTTGGGGAGGGCCTGGTTCACAGTGGCTTGGGATCTCTAAAGCCTTTACTCATTGAGTGCAGTTTCTCTTGCTGGCAAGTAGGAGGTCTTGGTTGCTTTCTCTGGAGTGTCTATGACCTTGGTTGAGGCCTTTTCTCTTTGCTTGAAGGGAGGGGTTGGAGGTATTGAATTCTTTTGCCTTCACTCAATAGTGGGCTTTACCCTGGCCTGAGGGCATTCCTCAGCTGGGCTGGTTCTTCTGCTCACACACCTGGGCCTGAGGCAGAAATAGTTTGCATTTGTTTTTTTGGGAGGAGGTCTGAGCTGCAATAGGACCAGAGGAGCCCAGGATGGTGTCCACAGCTCTCTTGCACCAGAACTCTACCTCCAGTCCCGTCCCCAAGCTCCTGGGGGACATCACCAACACCAGCACCTCCACTTCCCCGTGGAACCAAGCCCCTGTCGTCCAGCCCCACCTCTGATCCAGCAGGTCCAGCTCTTGGGACCCTAGACTCCGGGTTCCAATTCAGCTGTTAATCTGGCTGATCCGGGGCTGATCCTCCCTCTGAGCCCAGACTCACCCACCCGAATTCAGCCAAAGCTGCTGCCCGAGACAAATCCTGAGGTAGATGTTCTTTCTCCTGGCTTTTCTTTCTGGGTTTTGTGGGTCGGATTCTTTTAAGAGGCTTGTTTCATGTGATGGATGGGGAAAGATCAGGAGACTTTAGAACTGTGCCTGTCTTCTCTCCACCATCTTGGCCCTCACTCTCCATAAATGTAAAGAAGTCTTCCCAGTTTTCTTTGAAGCTATTCATTCCCTTCTTCTAGAACAATAATATAACACCATATTAATATAACCGTAATTTATTCAGCCATCTTCAGATACATGGGTACTCCTTTAGCTTCCGAGGAAGGGGGGTTGTTGCCCAAAGAACTAGAAATTTTAGTAGCCATGGCTGTTTTCCCACCTTCTTTTGTCTCTTCATGGATATATACATATATATATATATATATATATATATATATATATATATATATATATGTATATATCCATATCCATATATATATATATATATATGTATACACACACACACACACACACACACACACACACACATACATGCATAGTAGTGATATTGCTCAATTTAATGATTTTCAAAGAATAGTTCCAAATTGCCTTTAAGCATGGTTGGAGAGATTTACCTACACTAAAGGTGCATTTCTGTTTTTGATTCCTACAGCTTCTCCAAAATTATTCATCTTCCTCTTTAGAGTATGGTATTGGGTCAAAGAATTCCTTGTTGGTTTTAAAAGTCTGACTTTGAATAGAACATATATACCACTGCCTAAAGAAGTAGTCAGGTCATTTTTGTACTTCAATAGAGAATTGTAGTTTTGTCATGGACCATTTGTTGAGCTGCTCTTGCTCTATTCAGGGGGACATGGTTGCTGTCTCATTAATGAAGGAGTGGTTGTCTCTGAGAACATGAAACAATCCTCTTATTTGTCTTTTGGTAATCCTAACAAGAAGTGTTTGGATGGAGATGATTTTCCACTGAGTCAAAGGGAGTGACCCTTCTCAAGGACCTCAAAAGAAATGTTCCCACCCTCTAGCTTTCTGTCTTCAGCTAATGGAGGTTTCACATTAGGAAGATCCCAAGAAACTACTAAAGTGCTCATTGAACAAAACTAAAAAAGATAAAACGAAAAACAACCCCTCTCAATCTTCACCAAAAAAGTAGACTGAGAAGTATTTATTTGGATAGTACAAATCCAAATCCAAATTGAATATGAAATGCTAATTCATTAGTCCTTCAAAGTGATTTATGTTTTGATTCTGAAGTTCAATGTGTCAGGAGTATATTCTAGTAGTTATAAGTCACTGTCTCAAACTTAGTGATTTTTTTTTGTTTGTTGTTAATGTGTGTTTTTGTGTCTTATGTGTTGAGGAAATAAGTAGGAAATACAATACTTTCAGCAATAAATAGGAAATACAATACTTTTAGAAGCAATGCTATATTTACACAAATCTCTTGTTCACAAGAGACAAACTTAAATTTTCAGTTAGTTTCCCCATGCATCTAGTTAGGAGGATGAAGATATTTTGAGACTATGACCCCAATTTTTGGGCCAGATTGTTCCCAAGTTGGAAACATTCTATGAAGCCCTGAGAATGTATTCCCTACTTTTTACTCTCTTGGAACAACCTATTTTCATATATATATTATGTGTGTCTGTATACAATATATATGTGTATGTGTATGTATATATGTGTGTATTATATATATATATATATATATATATATATATATATATATATGTGTGTGTGTGTGTGTGTGTGTGTGTAAATGTAGGTATATATATATATGCATCTGTGTGTGTTATTTTTCCTTTACCTTCTCCTGTTCAAATGTCAGACAAATGTGTAGAATAATGCTTTTATATTCTAAAAGGGAGACATTTATATGGGATTAAGCTCTTATTCCACAAACTGGAAAGGATTGCCTTGAGGCAGAGGCATATAATTATTGGACTGTGTTTATAGGCATTCTCATATTAACTAATTCTTTTTTTGCAAGGCAAATGGGGTTAAGTGGCTTGCCCAAGGCCACACAGCTAGGTAATTATTAAGTGTCTGAGACCAGATTTGAACCCAGGTACTCCTGACTCCAGGGCCGGTGCTTTATCCACTATGCCACCTAACCACCCCCATATGAACTAATTCTAAACCAAGATGACATCAATCAGGGTACTGAGAGAGTTGTTATGTAGACAGAAATGGGAGAGGAAGACTAGTAATACTTTTCTTGGCCCCAGAGGCCATGAAGTAGGGAATATTTTAATGCATCCTGATCTTTGAAGAAAGATCACCTATTAGCTTCTGAGAAAAGTCTTATTTGAAAAGCAGACACTAAATTATACAGTCAGAGCAGGTCTGCTAGTAAGGAGAATATTTGTTTAGCTATTCAAAAGTATGTTTACTTTATAGGAGGAATGAAAATTGTAGGGCTACAGAATGATTTTGAGTGGGTTTATGGAAGGAACCTGTGAAATAGCTAGAGATCCACCAAAATATCAAGTTCAATTACTTTTGAAAGGAGTTCATTAGGACTATTTGTATATTTCAGTGATCCCTTTGTAGTTTGGATTGAGATGATTAGGGTGGTGAAATTAAGATTATCAAGATATTAAAGTTATCAAGAAAAAGAAAATAAATGGAAAAAAGAAATAGAATAAATTGAAAAACTGAAAATTTTTTCCCATCTAGGAAGGACTGTATCTTATTCATGGACTAGAATATTTTAAAGAATGCTATACTTGCAAAAATACAGATCAGCTAGTCAGTGTAATAGATTGAGCACATATCTGGAGACAGAAAGATTCATTTTCCTGAGTTCAAAATCAGCTTCAGACACCGCATATCTATTTGAACCTGGGCAAGTCAGTTAACTCAGCTTTGTCAATTCTAACATGAGGTGGTGAAATAAATGGTAAATCACTCTAGTTTCTTTCTGAAGAAAATCTTAAAATAGGTAATGAAGAGTGAAATACAACTGAAATTACCGTAAAACAAAACATTGTAAGTGAGCTAGTGAAAGCTAGAGGAAAAGGAGAAAAGTATTTCAAATTAATCTGTGGACCAAATGAGCATGATAAATCTTAGCCTTCCAATAAACAAGATTGCATCATCCAATAGCTAAGGAACCTAAATAAAACTAGAAACTTGAATCAGAGAGAAATCCTGTGCCACCTGTGCAGTGGAATTTTGGCCAGCAATGATCACAAATTCCATGGAGAATCATCCAGAATTGCTTTTGCATTTAGAAAAGGAAGTTTCATCAGAAGCAATGCAACAAATAGTGTTAATCCATTCATTCAATACAGGTGATATATGTGCTAGAGGCACATGCCTAGCTAAGGTTATTTGAAAATTGTTATGAAATCATTAACCTAGGAATTCCAAGGTGGAGCCAAGATGATGAAATGAAGCTAGCATACTTCCAGAACATTTTCTTATACAATGTTAATGAAGCCTCTATACATACATTAAAGCTACAGATTCCACAAAAATAAGATCAAAATAAGTGCTCAAATGCAGATATCTTGGAGGATCTTTGGTGAAGGTGTGTCTCTACATGAAAAGGGTAAGTAAAGCTCAACCAGGTAAGAGAGTAGGAAAGCCAGCTGGAGGCTTTTAGCCACAATGCAGCCCAGGTCCTGGTACCTAGATAGCAGCCCAATTCCAGGAGCTAGATAGCAGACCAGCAGGGAGGGTTCCATTCCCAAAGTATGAACCCTGGGAATCATGGTATAACAGACGGGACTAGGTTGGGAACAATGTACTTTATAAGTAGAACCTGGACATAAAGGAGGAAACAAACTTCTGCTTAAGCAGCACTTGGGTGGCATAAGAAACATTTTGGCAAGTGTTATAAGCCAGGGATCAGACCCCAGGATGAGCTCAAAAAACTTGAGACTATACTTCTTATAGTCAAGGAGCAGAGCTCAGTAATTAAAATGAGGAGGGAAGGAGGGAGGGAGGGGGAGAGAGAGAGAGAGACAGACAGACAGACAGACAGTGCTAAACATAGAAAGCTAGTATTCAGATAGAGATGATAAAATGCCATCTCAAAAGAAAAGAGCAGTGACAAATAGCCTACATGGGAAGTCTTGAAGGAATTTATGAATTGGACTCAAATCCAAAACCTCATAGAGCAGTTTAATAAAAATTTTAAAAACTAATGAGAGGAAGAAGAAAAATGGAAGAAGAAATGAGAACCAAGCAGGAAAATTATAAAAAAAAATTGAACAACAAAATATTTAAAAGTAAAAATAAACAAATGGAAAAAGAATATAACTCTTCAAATAATTATATTGACCAAATAGAAAAGCAATGAAACTCATTCAAAAATCAAATTAACCAACTGAAAAGTGAATCTAACTCAGGAAAAAGGAAAATTAACCAAATGGGAAAGGAAAAACAACTCACTTAAAAGGAAAAACTGGAAAAGGCAAAACAAAACCCAAGTGAAGAAAATAAAACCCTAAATTTTAGAATTGGACAATTGGAAACTAAAGAAAACATAAAGAACCTTTTCTGGGGGGAAATGACCCAGAAAGTAGATCCAGGAGAGTTAATTTACAAATTATGAGCCTACCAGAAAGCCTAGATCAAAAAAAAGTCTATATCTTTTTTAAATATATTTTTGGTTTATTTATACTATATTATTACAATAATCTTTTATGAAAGTAAACATAACCCCCCCCCCAAACAAATGATAAACCTTAAGAATAGTGAGAGAGAAAAAATGTACTTCAGTCTGTGTTCAGATTCCAATGGCTCTGTCTCTGGGATGAGTTACCATCTTTATCATAAGTCCTCTAAAGAAGTTGTTTCATTGTTTTATCCCACAGTTGCTATTACTAGCTGTATTTCCCTCCACTTTATTCCTTCCCACTCTCATTTATTCTATTTTTCTCCTCTTTTACACTGTCCCTTTTCAAAAGTTTGTTGTATCCGAGTACCCTCTCCCATGATCTTTCCTCTCTTCTGTCACCTATTCCCCCTTTCTCTCCCCCCCATTCCTTCTTATCCAATTCATTTCTTATCACTTTTCTCTAAGGTAAGATAGATTTCTATACCCTTTAAAGTGTGTATGTTATTTCTTCTCTGAGCCATTTCTGATTAGAATGAAGGCTCACTCAATACCCCTTGCCTTCTCCTATTCCACTCCATTGAAAAAACTTTTTCTTGACTCTTCTGTGAAATATCTTAGTGCCTTCTGTCTCTCCTTTCTCTTCCTCTCAGTACTTTCCTTTGTCAACCATTGATTCCATGTTTTTACTAAATTATGCCATTATATTCAGCTCCTTCCTGTGCTGTCTATATATGCTCCTTCTAACTGCTCTTGTAAATGAGAAGGTTCATATGAGTTATCAGTATCTTCTTCCCATTCAGGAATACAAACATCATTAAGTTTCTCATAGTTAGTCCTTCTTGTCCACCCCTGTCTTTGGTTCACCTGTATTTGAAGATTAATATTTATGTTAAGCTCTGGTGATTTCAGTAGGAAAGTTTGAAGGTCCCCTGATTCATTGAAAGTTCCTCTTTTCCACTGAAAGAGGATGTTCAGTTTTTCTGGGTAGTTAATTCTCGATTCTTAAACATGACATTTTGCCTTCCAGAATATCATATTACAATCCCTACAAGTCCTTAATGTAGATGCTGCCAAATCCTGTGTACTCTTGACTATAGAATCATGGTAGTTGTATTGTTTGCTTCTGGCAGCCTTTAGTATTTTCTCTGTGACTTGGGAGTTTTGGAATTTGGCTATAATATTCCTGGAAGCTTTTCTTTTGGAATCTCTTTTAGGAGGTGACCAGTGAATTCCCTCATCTTCTATTTTATACCCTGCTTCTAGTATCTCAGGTTAATTTTGCTGTATTATTTCTTGAAAAATTAATTCTATCCTGGCTGTGACTTTCATGTAGCCCAATAAATTTTAAATTATTTCTCCTGAATATGTTTTCACAGTTGGTTGCTTTTCCAATGAAATATTTCTCATTTTCTTATAATTTTTGGCTTTTTTGTAAGAGTTTTATTTCTTCCTGATTTTTCACAAAGTCATCAGCTTCCTTTAGTTCCATTCTACATTTGATGGAATTATTTTCTTCAGAGAGCTTTTTTTATCTCCTTTTCCAGTTGGCCACTTCTGCTTTTTAAGACATTCTTCTCCACATTTACCTTTTCTGTTGCTTTTTCCATTTGGCCTAAATTGGTTTTTAGTATATTATTATCTTAAGTATTTTTTTTGTATTTCTTTCACCAAGTTACTGACTTGGTTCATGATTTATCTCCATCACTCTGATTTCTCCTGCCAGTGTTTTTCTCTACCTCCCTTAATTGCTTTTCAACATCTTTTGTGAGCTTATCCATAGCCTGAGCCCATTTTCTATTTCCCTGGAGGCTTTAGATACAGAAGCTTTGAATTTGTTTTCATTTGAATCTTCCATGGAACCAAAGTAATTTTCTATTGTCAGATTCTTCTTTTTCTGTTGTTTGCTCATTTACTCATCCTATGACTCATTCACCACATTTCCAATACTTTGGGGGGGGGGGGGTTGGGGATACTCCACAGGGTCCTTTATTCCTCAAAAGTCTTATGCTCTCTTGCCTGTGCTTTGATATGTAGATGACCACTCCCCTCTGCCCTGGAACTGTGAAGAGTGCCCCTGCTTATCTATCTTAGTATGGAAGCTCAAATTGCAATCTGGATCTGAGTGTGGGCAAACAGCAGAGTCCTGCCCTTGGGAGAACAGAGAGATTTCTACCCCTTTACCATCTGCGGGATGCACTCTCGATATGCAGGCTGGCTTCCCTGATTCCCACTGCAGGTTCTTACCTCAGGGCTGCTCAGAAGCTAGTGCTTGCTCCATAATCACTCTGGTCCAGCAGAGTTCTTTCACCTTCTCTTCAAACTATTCCTGGTGATCTCTGGGCTGTGCTTCACTGTGACTATGACTTTTTTCCCAAACCCTAGTCCTGGTGAAACAGACCTTTCCTGCAGAACTTCTAAGTTGTCTTGGACTGGGAAATTGGATCCCTCAGTCTTTCTGTGGGTTCTGACCCTCTAAAATTTGGCCAGAGTCATACTTTTATGACGTTTGGAGTTTTGGGGGGAATGAATTTCCAGAAATTCCTGCCTTCACACCATCATCTTAACTCTGCTCCTCAAAATGAATCTAGAATATCTCTGCCAGTAAATCATCAAGGAAAACTGTCCTAATATTCTCAATCATGAAGACAAGTCCTTGGAAACTCCAAAGACTATTATTACAGACAAATTCCAGAATGCTCAAATGCTATTTTGCAAGTCAAAAACAAGCAATTTAAATAAAAAGAAACATAATCAGAATTATACAGAACTTATCAGTTTGAACCTTAAAGGATCTGAAGGTCTGAAAAATGATAATTCAGAAAGCAAAGGATCTTGTATTTCAACTAAGTTCTACTACCCTACAAAATTCACCATATTCTGTCAGGAGGAAAAGATGGACTTTCAATGAAACAGAGAATTTCTAAAATTTTCTGATAAAAATACTGGAACTGAACAGAATATTCAATCTTCAAATACAAGCCTCAAAAGCTACATGAAAAGGTATAAATGGAAAGGGGAATAAAAACAAATGCTAGTCAAGAACATTAAATTATATACATCCCTACAAGGGAAAATAATATTTGTAATTCTTGAGAATCTCTTAGAATAGTTAAAGGGCTGAATAAAGGTGAAGAGATTGTTCATAGACGATATGTATGTGTGATTGGTTCTTGTGCTTTATTATTGAAGAAGATCAAATTGATATCACTTTATTTATGACAAATTGTTGTGTATCCAACTTTCTGATCAGACCAATATGAGCCCAGGAGGCCCTACCACAGAGTCAGGCATAAATAGTTCAGGTGAATACCTTGGTATTTACTCTTAATGTTTAAATCTCATCTTTCCTTTGAGTTACTACCTTCCACATATGGCTCAGCACTTTCTCTGATGAGGGCACCCAGTGCTGAGAATGCCAGTGTCTCCCATGCCTTATAACCCTTAAGAGAGGATTGTAAAGTCCTGTAGAGCATGTCCCAGTACTTAGAGTACTTAGAGTCTTTATACATAATTAAATTAGAAGTGATCTTGCTCTAATAGATATCTTAGTAAAAGTGGGTATGTACAATAGGGTCAAAGGGTGGGAGCATACTTAGAAAGGTTGGATATAAACAAATTAGGCAGCGATAATCCATACTTAAGTTACTGAGGGTTTTATTACAATGGTTGAGGTAGAAAATGGGGCAGAGGGAGACAATATATCTGATACTTTGTTTGGGGAGAGTTAGTATTGCTATACTTCAAGAAGGAGGGAGAGAATATATTTAGAGGGCCTGGACATGAAAACATCTTGGAGCTATTTTGTTTTGCTTAACATTTTAGTTACAATTGGAGGGAGTAGGTTGGGGTAGGGGGTAGTATAAATGATTCATGAATTGATTTGACTTAGCATGAAAATTTGACTCATGAGGATTGTGGGTCCATGGAGGGTACCTGAACTAATATAACTTTATGTGATATAAGACTTTTGAGAAGTATTTTTCTAATGAGACAGAAGAGGGGAAAGGTATTTAGAGACTATGAGGCAATGCTGCTTACCTATCATTCAACCTTTGAGAATAGTACTTCTATCAGGACAGTTAAAGGAAGTATGCATAAGATAGAACTACTAACACTAAGGTGATGATGAGTGTCAATACAACAGAGGCTAAAATCATTCTTTCGATGAATTCTGTATTAGAGCATGTGATATCCAGCATTGGTGATGCATCACAGACAAAATGGTCAATGACATTAGAATTACAAAATTCTAACTCAAGTCCCACACCAAGTGGTGGAATGATGATAATCCATCCAGACAGCCAGCAACCCAGTAGGAGCTGGTTACAAACTCAATTGTTCATGATGGTTGCATAGTGTAGGGGTTTGCAGATGGCTACATAATGATCATAAGACATGGCAGCCAAGAGAAAAAATTCTGAGGCCCCGAGGAAGATGTCAAAAAATAATTGGGTTACACATGCATTGTAGGTCACTGTATAGTGTTCTGTTGACATATTGTACAGGAATTTGGGAATACAGACAGTTGTAAATGACAGTTCTAAATAGGAAAAATACCTAAGGAAAAAATACATGGGGGTTTTAAGGTGTGGATCCACCAGTGTGAGGGTGGTGATGATCAAGTTCCCAGTTACACTCAGCATGTAGGTCAGAAATAGAAAGATAAAAAGCAGAGCCTTCAGTTGTGGGTCATCTGTCAATCCTCGAACCATAAATAATGTTATTTCTGTATGGTTTCTCATTTCTGTTCTCTGTATTTCAGTGGATCTTTGATTTTTGAGAGAGAGAGAGAGAGAGAGAGAGAGAATGAGAGAGAGAGAGGAGAAACAACCATAATAAAATAAATCAGCAATGCTATTTGGATATGAATTCATAGAAGACACTCTTGGCCCCTTTTTCTTCCACTGGCTAAAAAACCCCCAACATAATATACTCAATGGCAATGAGCATTTTTGTAGACTTTTTTTTATCCAATCCATCTTTCTTCCCCCTCCACATTTCTATGCTTCCATCCTAGTCCTTCTAAATCAATTTTAATTTGTATTGTCTAAAACATTATGTTGTCCTTTTATTTTGCTATCTTAGTTCCAAATATATCTCCTTGCCTGAATCACTTTGTAATATAGTAAAAAATGCTTAAGCAAGACCAACACAGTGACCATCTATGATTATGTATGCCAAATTTATATTTACAGGGTAGAAAATTTTCAGCCATTCCCCTACTGTCAGAGACTGACTTCACATCTACTCTCTCATAGATAGTGCCACAGATCTTTTGATAATTGTGTGGTCCCTCTTTCTGCCTTTTATTTCTTTCTGGTATATACTCAGTAGTGAGATCACTGACTCAAAGGCTAAGAAGAGTGTCATCACATTTCTCAGTAAAATTTCAAATATTTTTTTGTTGACTAATTTTTTTCTAAGGCAATGGGGTTAAGTGACTTGCCCAAGATCAGACAGCTCCAAATCACTATTGATTAGAGAAATCCAAATTAAAACAATATCTCACACCTATGAGATTAGCCCAGGTGAGCAAAAGGGAAGATGATCGATGTTGGAGAGGTTGTGGGAAGCATGGGACATTGATGCATTGTTGGTGAAGTTGTGAACAGATCCAACCTTTCTGGAAAGCAATATGGAACTATGCCCAAAGAGCAATAAAACTGCTAATGCCCTTTGATTCAGCAACTTCAATTCTAGGACTATATCAGAAGAAATTGTAAAAAATGGGAAAAGTCCTACATATTCCAAAATATTCTGAGCAGCTCTTTTAGTAGTGGCAAAAAAATTGGAAATGGAGGGGATGCTCATCAATTGGAGAATGGTTAAACAAAGTTATGGTACATGAATAAAATGGAATATTATTGTTCTATAAGAAACAATAAATGATCAGATTCTAGAGAAGCATGAATGACTTATGGGATCTGATGCTGAGCAAAGGGAGTAGAGCCAAGAGACCAATTTACCCATCAGCATTATGAGATGAACAACCTTGATGGAAGTAACCCCTCTCGTCAGTCCAGAGAGCTAGGACAACTGTATTTGACAGATTATGGACCATATTATCCCCTACCAGAGAAAGAAAAACAAAACAAAACAAAATACACAGAAAAAAGTAAAACACCCTGATCAAATCTGATTAACACTTTATAGAAATTATCTGATGTATATCTTTCTGTTAATTCTAATTCCTCATGCTAAAAACTACTAATTTGTAAATATGTTTAAAAAAATATGTATGTAAATGCTAACCTGATCATTCCCAACTGAGTAAAAGGAGGTGGGAAGGAATGGTGGAGGGAAACTTTGTAACTTGGAAATATACATGTAAAAATGGATGAAAATAAATTTAAAAAAAGAAAAAAGAAAACTCCAAATTAACTAATGAAGAATCTGAAATGACTGAACAAGAGGATGTTAAACTATTTCTTTGTACAGTAATGAGACATTTTTAAGAGACAAGCATAGAGACCAAAAATGTAAATATTTCTACCTTTAGTTTTGGAAAACAGAGGCTGGAGTGTTTTATATCTGCAAAGGCTCTAGATATTGGAAAGTGAAGCCTACTTTGCCTACTTAGAGGTGGTAGCTTGTGTGTTGGGAAAGGTTCCTGATATAGTTCCCCTTGAATTTCAGGATCAAAATTTCTGATCTCTGCATATTCAAGCCTCATTTCATACAGGAACAGGTCTTTGGTCATCATAGTAGAGCATTGCAATGAGATATAATCATAGTTAAGCATCCCCTTTTTCCAGTAAATTTGCATTTTTATAGATGTCATCTCTATCTGCTCACTCTGTCCTGTGAGTCTAAGGTTAAAAGACATACATTCTAACTTGCTTTAAGCATGATCTGGTCTCAATTGTTTCTCTCTAATCACTAGTTAATTCTATTCACAATTTATGTACACAAATGATTATCACCTGCCGTCAATATTCTTCCATGTTCCCCTAGATTAGCCTTCCATAGGAGAACTCAATTAATTGTAGCAATGGACTTTGCTTGGTTATTGTAAAATATTATCCATAAAAACCCTCTAAGGGAAATTCCTTCTGAAACTTGAGAAATGCAGCTTCTTCATCCCAGTCAAGAGTATATATGCCCAGTTCACACAGTTTAGAATCCAGGGTTATAGATATTATCACAGGCATGGAACAATAATTTTGTTTTCTGGATACATGCTAATTGATGAACAATTTCTCTTTTGTTCAGGTTTTGTAGGGGAGATTCCACATAGATTGGCTCATGGAGTCAGAATTTTGACCTAGTAGAAATTTGTCTCTGAGTTTGTTTTCCTGAGTATTCCGTAACCTCCTTCCTTTGACATTTAGGATTAATTATGCCACCTTAAACGTATTTTTTTCTTCTCTGAGAAGCAATACCCTTCCTTCTTCCTCCAACATTCCTCTCAGAGTCCTGGTTTCAAATTCTTATATGATGTAAATGATCTCTTAAATAACTTACACTTCTAGGGTTTGAAAAATAGCCATCTTGTGTGTCAACTCTCTTAGGCCTGTTTTCATTTTCATAAGAAAAGTTGTTTATGCAATGGAAATAACTTAGAGGAAGTTTAACAAAATGAACAGCATATGGTAAAAGAGATAATTCCTTGCATTCCTAAAATCACTCCTAGTATCACCTCTCTTCTATCAAAGGGCAGAAGTCAATGGACATGTGATTCAGAAGAAAAAAAATATCTCCGATATAAATGATGGACTTCATTACAGATCATTCATAGAACTTTTTAAAATAGATTTTTGTAAAGGGCAAATAGCCCAACAATTCCAACCCCAGCTGGCAAAAAGGACAATACTGACAAGAAAAACTTTTTTATCTTATACTTACTTTTCTAACCAGCCTTATCTTTCAGTGGCAAGTGTAAACATAATCTATCTTGCCACAAGTCAAAGCTCAGCAGTGCTACTTTAAAGGTAAGATGTTTATATATTTCTGGCTATGTTTTCTCATATGTCTATAATCTCAGATTCACAGGAAGACTGGGTAAAGGTCAGAGGTCTCCTAGGTCTCCTGAAACTCTCAAAGGCTAATTCTCTCTCTTTTTAACATATCTAAAGTGTTATTGAATCAAAAATCTTCTCCCAAATTTAAATTATAGAGTATTTCCATGAGTACTACATAGTGAAAGGGAAGATAAGATCATCATCAATGGAAGGGAACTTCAGGAACTTTCTTTGTTGTGACAGAAGGTCTTATATATCTGGGAAGGGGGACAAATTTCCCTCCAAGTTACATGCTAAAGACATAGGATATTTGTTTTGTCTGTTCCATCTGCTATAGGTGCGTGGGGATCAATGAAGCTCACAAACAAAAGGGTCTTTTGGAACCCAAGTTCAAAAGTCACTAATGAATCTCCCTTCTAATTAACCTTGGCAAAATGACTTTAAATAGACATGTCTGTTACTGGTCCCCACAGAGACCTGAAGATGTAATAACAGTATCAGATTGTCAAAGTGCTAATCTCATTGCTCCTTCCCACATTATCTAAGGAATTCTTCACTGTGGAGAGAATCTGTTGAGGATTCCCACAGGACAAGCCATATTGGGAAGAAATCTCTATTAACTTTTTTTTCCTGAGGACCTGAATTTCTACCACTCTTTCTGATATGGTTAGATCATGGTCCAATATCAAGATGAAGCTATAGGGATCTGAGTATGTCATGGAACACTATTGTTCTATTGGAAACCAGGAGAGATGAGAAATCAAGGAAGCCTTGAGGCATTTGCATGAACTTATGCTGAATGAGATGAGCAGAGACAGAAAAACATGTCATACCATAACAACAACATGAGGTTAGTGATCAAATTTGATGAACTTGCTCATGTCATCAGTGCAACAACCAGTGACAATTTTGGACTATCTTCAATGGAGAATGCCATTTGTATTCAGCAAAAGAAATAAGGAGTTTGAACAAAGACCAAAGACTATTACCTTTAATTTAAAAAAATACAATATTTTACTCTATAATTTTGCTATATCTTATAATTCATTTTTTCTTAATAATTTGATTTCTCTCTCATCACATTCAACTTAGATCAGTGTATGCAATGGAAACAATATAAAGACTAACAGATTGGCTTCTGTGAGTGGAGGGAAGCAAGTTTGGGGAAAAATTGTAAAAATCATAATAAATAAAATCTTTATAATGAGTGAAATAAAAAGGGTTTAGGATGGGTAAGGGGAAAGTCATAAATATTGGAACATAAAAGAAAGATTGCAAGTAAGGGAAGAAAAGAAAAACTGTTTAGGAATAGTCAAAGGGGAAGTGCATATCTAGAACAGTGGGAACCCAGATTGATTAAAAAAATAGATCACAAGTTTCAGGAAAAATCGTTTTTAAACACTTTTTTTTAATAGAGAGGACTGAAGAATTAAGAAAGAGAGGAAAAATAAAAAGAAATGATTGATGGAAGGGCACAAAACTTTTTCATGAAATACTACAAAGCAGACTACAACAAAACCTTGTAAAGACTATCCATGATAGCCAACATGTATTGATTCTATGAATACTGAATTAGTTCACCATAAGAAGAAAATATAAAGAATTTATTATGTTAGTAATAAAAATTACAAAATCATATAATAACAATGGGTGACGTTGACCCTCAACAAAATCTAATAACTATTTCTGTTAAACAAATTAGAATTCAAAGAACTAAATGTTTATTTTCTTATTTTAGCCAATAATATCTATTTAAAACAAAAATCAGACATTAAATGAAAGAAGAAAAGTTATATAGCTCTTCAATATGATAAATGACAAATAAAGATGGATATTATTACCACTCAAAATTTTTACAAATTGGTTTTAATAGCAGTGACATTTTTTTGCATTGGTATGAACAGAATCAGGCTACACAATGAAAATCCCTCCAATATTTCTAGTCATTTAAAAGAAACCCTTTCTCTAGAGTTTTATTATTTTATTCTGATAAATCCTAAGTGTTATGATATTGTAGTGCCTGGTAGTACCTACAGAGTGGGCTAGATTTATTTTAGAGCATAAAAGGGAAACAGATGGGTACATTGAGAAATGAGTGAGTTCTGCATTTGAGAATTACTAGGTATATGACAGTATCCTTTATAGGAGGATATGCAGGAAGAATGAAAGCTAGTTTTGTACAATTCTCCACTATCTGATCAACTTGGACAGCAACTTTTCAGGAATTAAGTGGAAAAAACTCAAAAGATCCAAACCTTGTGCTTACTTTTATAGGACCATAATATGATATAAATGGGAATGAGGGAATTGACTGCTCATAAGAGAAGGCATCTCATTGAACATAGGTAATTGGGTTATTGCTTGCCATGCTGTCAATTTGACATATCCCAAGGCAATCTTATTAGTTTCTCTTAGGAGTTCAGATACATAAGCCCTTATAAATTGCAGAAACTAATCAAAAGATGCTAAAAGCTTACCCAACATTGGATTCTTTCTGCTGTATACAGTCTGTTTCTCATTCTATCATTTTATCTCCAAGTCTTTGTGGGCACTGGCTCCACAGATACCTAAGAAAGTTTTGTGCCAAACTTAATTATGGTAAGATTCATTAGTGAATGTAGCACTTGTACCTCCATAGACCCTTTTGATTGTGCCCCAAACTGATAACTAAGGACCCACAATGAATTCTGGAAATATATATACATATATATATATATATATATATATATATATACACATATATATATGTGTATATATATATATATATATCTTCAATTACATCAAGTAAACATAAATATTTTCTACTTTGAGAAAAATTTCTCATTCAATGTCCATTTTGAGTTAGTTGCAAAAGGATGAAAGGGCTAAGGCAGAGACCTGAGATCATCTAGATGGTGTCAGTATAAAAGTTTCCATTCTTTGGCATTTCTCAGATCACATGTGCTTCTTCACTAACATATTCCTGCTCACCACTGAATCAGAGTCAGTCAAAAGTAAGCATTTTTTAAAGTGCTTAATGTATCCCAGGATTTATATGAAGTACTGGAGATCTAGACAGGTAAACACATACTTCTTGTCCCCGGGACTTCACCTTTTATTACTCACCAAGAATAATAAGAGTTACACTGCCTAGTAAGACATGAAACATTTCCAGAAATGTAAATATGAGAAGAGTTATTTTCCCTTTGTGCAACCATAGAAATGAAATGAGGGTCATTACTTACACAATCAAGGAATTAAAAAGTCTAAAATGGTCTTTTTCACAAAAGTCTGGTCATTATTGTGGAGTGGAAATCAAGTTAATATTGAAAGAGTCTTTTCTTCTTCATCACCTGGCCTTTGATTTTTATCATTTGATGAGAATTGGATTGTGGAACCATCTCTACACATTTTGAACTGCTTACCCATATTTCCCCATGTATAAGATGCACCCTCTTTTGAAAAATTTGGGGTCAAAAACAGGGAGTGTCTCATACAGTGGTTGTAGACTTTTTATTGCATTTCTTACTTTTTGGGGTTTGTTGTCTTTGCGCTCATTGATTCTCAATTGTTACCAGAATATTGGGTTATGTTTTGCCATGTTCTGCCCAGGAATGGCTCAGAAAAGATTTTCATACAGTGCTGAATTCAAGTTAAAAGTGATCTATTGGGAAATGGATCATGGGGAAATAGAATATGCAATTAAAAGATACAATTCCACTCATGTTACATATACAATTTGTAGTGGTATTGTAAATGTTTCTTTTCAATGAACAAATTTCCTATTTGAAAATATGAATACTACAAAGGAAGATAAAATTTTATTTTATGAATTACACTCTAAAAGAGTCAGTTAATTGAGAAAATCTGAACAAATAGGGCTATCACTGTAGGTGACTAAATGTTTAGGGCAGGGAGAACTAAATGAGGAAATGAGTGTGCAATGAAAGAACTCTAGGTGAACAAAGATGGGGCTTATAGAAAAATCATAGGGATGGTCCAAGAAGGTCATTTTCCTTAGTTGGATGGTCACTTCCTATGGTTTCATTCCTAGAGCACATAAGCAAATATTGCATCTCCTCTAATCTTAGTGTCGTCAATTGAATCAGCATCCTGTGCTATGTCCCAGGTTTGGTAATGAACATAGTTCTATTTTATTAACTGAACACACAGAAGGAAGTGACACAAATTATTATACCTGTAAGATAAGGATTTTCCATTCTCCAGACTCAGGAAATGCTCTGAAGAGGTCTTTGTAGGTAATAGTATATACCAACAAAGTAAAATTCATAACTAATCAAAGTTTCCTCAGGGAACTTGTTCCCTTTTTGTATGAAGGGAAATTGACTGCAGATGGAAAACATTTGAGTCTCCTAATAATAATTAATTAAAGATAATAATCATACAACTGTCCCTATGTCCTTCCTAAGAGTTAAATTCCCTGTCCTTGCATCTTAACATAATATAAACAGATTTAGCAGAAGTGGCATCCACTAAAAACTGACATCAAACCTCTTTCAATAGGGCAACATCTAGACTATCACCTCTAAGTAGAGAGTGATTGACCTTCCCTTACACCCCTTTGTAAACTTTGTAAACACATTCATTAAAACTGCTTGTACCTTGTGAATACTCAACAAATTCTTTTTCCTTGATCCTCCTCCTGGGCAAATGAGTTTAGTTTCATTTGGGGAAAGAAATACATTTAGTAAGATTTAAACAGGAAGGAATATATACATACACACACACACACACACACACACACACATATAAATTTTTTCATCCACCTTCCATTTTTTTATTGGAAAATAAATTGGAAAATACCCTCCACCTCAAGTATAACCTTTTGTCTTTTGCATATGTTAGTAAAAAGGTTAGAAGGGTGAAATAGAAAACCATGCAAGGATAACAGTATTCATTCTCCAGGGACTGACAGATGATTCACAGCTGCAAGTATTTCTTTTTGTCTCTCTGTTCCTTACCTACATTATATTTCTGACTGGGGACTTGAGCATCATCACCCTTATCTTGCTGCATCTCCACATTAAACCCCTGTATTCCTTTTCCTTCCAATGTTTCCCTTTATTAATATTATTCACAAGTACCTGAATTCTCAGATGCCTGTACTGCTGGCATACTGGTGACAATACTGACCTATAAATTTATATATCACTCCAGTTTTTCATCACTTTCTTAGCTTCAATTGAATTTTTCCTTTTGTCTACCATGCCCTGTGACCACTCTTAGTCATAGTTAAACCCCTGCATTACATAATGATAATGAACAGCAAAGTTTATAACCAATTCTTCCTGAGTTGTTGAGTGATTGAACTGACAACCATTCTTCTTCCACTTAATTTATTTCTTAAGTTGGAATTCTGTGAATTCAATGTCATTGAGCATTTTGACTGTGATGGACTGTTGCTACTGAAGATAGCATGCTGTGGTACAACTTTAATACAAAAGAAGGTAATAATATGTACTATGTTGTTACTTATCATTTCCTTAGTGTTGGTGGTCCTATCTTGTGTATCATAATTATTCTGAGATTTCCCTCTGTTAATTATGGGGGGAAAAAAGTTCTTCTCATTTGCTCTTACACCAAGATTGTTGGCTTTATGAGTGGCACTTGCAACTCCAGCTGTATCAGACCTCCTGAGAAGGAACAGCTTGCTTTGAATAATGTAGTGTTAGTACTTTTAATTTCAGTTGCCCACGTGATGAATGCCTTTATTTATAATCTAAGGACCAAGTAAATTATACAAGTCTTTTAAGACTCAATCAAAAGAATTACCTATCATCCAAAGATATCAAGAGCTCCTTAGTTTAAGGTGCCCAATGGCATAAAAAAACATGAATGATCTTGATTCACCCTGCAGAATTTCATCAGCTTTTGCTACTCCTTATTAATCCCCACTTCCCTGCAGTTTGGACAGTTTCATATTATCAAGGGAGTTTTTAACTTATGTTTTAGAAATATTCATTGATCAACACTTTCTTCTCTCTCATCTTCATTCCAGACCATGTACTTGCATTCATACACTTGTTTCTGGCAGAATATTTATGGGAAAATCCTATTAAAAAAACAAAAAGAAAACCATCTCATAATAAAAGAACCTCCTTAGAGTCCTCCATTCTCACACATTTGATGTTATACTAAATTTATTTTCTTTTTTTTTTTTTGGTGGAACAGCACTGTTTTCCAGATCTCTAGCCTTAATTATATGGGGATTAGAATGAGTATAGCATGAGAGTTTGGGAAGTAATTGAAACTAATATACTCTTTATATAGACATATAGATGTCACAAGTAGGAGTTTATCTGGGTAGCCAAATCATCACTTAGCAGAAGCTATGACACTTCCAGTTCTAATGAGTGAACAAATACTTATTTGAATTTACTCTGTCAGAATAAGAAATCTCCCTATGTTCTTGACATCTGGATTATTCTTGAATAAATGATTGTCAAATTTTATTGATCCCTGATTTAAACATATCATGTAACTCCATCTGTACTTCTATATTTTGCAATGATTTCCAAGTACTTGGGTTCAAGATTCTATTTATGATAATTGTGGGAAGGACAGGACCTAGAGAAGCTCCTTGACTGTGTCCCCTCAACTACTCTCAATTAAAACTAAAAATTTACCACTCTATGAATGTGCTATAAAGAAAGTGCACCAGAATTCTGTATGTATATAAAAATATACAAGAGGCCAAAAGCTTGGGCAAAGCATTCCCAGGGAAAGAGTAGGAGGTAATGTAGCCCAGTGTCAGAGGAGATGCTCCAGACAATTATCATTCAAAGCAATCTCAAAGTATACTGGTAATAATATCATCAGTAACTCCAAGCCTTCAATAGACAGGAAAGGATGAAGCAGTCATATGGTAAGAAGGACTTAGGTAGAACCTAGGCCTGGAACAGTTCATGAGTTCCTTGAAGAAGTGACCACACTCAGATGAGTCTGTCAATAATGCCATTCAGGAATGTAAGTGAATAACCTTCTCTCACATGGGTTCTCCATTGGTACTAAGACACTGAGCTAAAAAAAATCATGGAAAACACTAAATACATTTTTTATTTTGGCTAGAGAGAAGATATCTAGGAGAAAAACCTTGAGGAAAATGAGCAAACTCATTTTAATTCTTTTTAAAATTCTATTTAAAGTTTTAAGCATAAAGATAAAAGGACAACATGATGACCTAAAAGAAATTAAGCATGCAATATAAAGAGGATTACCTACAGAAATAAGAATAAGAAAAATGATACTTTTGAATAGATGGAAAATGTCCATCTAGAAATTAAAACTAAAAATGATACAAAAGGCAAATATCAATGAATGAGATAAAATAAATATTAACATATAATGATGATGAAAAATATGAAAAAAGTAAGAACTATAATGATAAAGTCTACATATACCCTTTGATCTTGCATCACTACTATTGGACCTATATTCTAAAGAAGTCAAAGACAAAGAAAAGGTCCCATATGTGCAAAAGTATGGTGGCTTGGTGGCTTAAAGTTGTAAATGGATGAGTTGTTCATCTGAGAAATGGTTGAATATAATACTATTATGGAATACATTATAAAGGGAAAGATTTTAGAAAGTTTTTTGTCTTTTGGGTTTTTTTTTTTGCAAGGCAATGGGGTTAAGTGGCTTGCCCAAGGCCACACAGCTAGGTAATTATTAAATGTCTGAGGCCGGATTTGAACTCAGGTACTCCTGACTCCAGGGCCGGTGCTCTATCCACTATGCCACCTAGCCGCCCCTGATTTTAGAAAGATTTAAGAAGAAAAATGAACTGATGCAAAATAAAATGAGCAGAACAAAGAGCCATAAATAAGTGACAACAAATTGTAAAGATAGTCATCTGTGAAAGACTTAACAGCTCTTTTAATACAATTATTTGTCCCCACTTAAAGTATTCATGATAATTAATTCCATTCACCTCTACATAGACTACAGATGAGCACAGAGTGCAGATCAAAATATATTTTTCTATGTTTTCCTTTTCCTAGAAATGCTCAAGATAGAAATATGTTTTAAAGGATTTTATATGTTTAATGGACATAATATTTCTTGCTTTATGAAATAAATAATTTATTTGGAGAATAAAAAAGAAATATATTCAACATACTTATAAAAAAGTACAATAATATGAGAACTATGAGATTAACAATAGCATGACTTTCCTACAAAAAAGCAAGTTCTATTAAAAATAGGAGGAATATGTCTATGCTTACTTCTTATAAAAATTTAAAAAATGAAAAGTTTCAGAGGCACTATATCCAAAATTTAGAACTTTCAGAATAAAGAAAAAAAAATTATAATGAATGAAAAATAATGATAGTGGTTCTTCAATTTTTAAAAAGACTATGCCAACAATCTTATTGGTGGCATGAATTGCACATTGTGTTTATTATTGTGAGGGATATGTTGTACAAAGGCATCCATTGTCATTTCCAGAGCCATTTTATAAATTCCCAGGAAGTTTTAGTGAAGCATGATATTTCCAAGCATATTTGATTACAAGACCAGCACTGAGTAGAAATTTTGAACAGGAAATCTAGGAGCCATGAGTAACAAAGAAAGTTGTATGATTTTTTAATGTACAAAGTAATACATGACAACTTATTAAATTAAAAACATGTTTTCATAGAAATCTAAAATATTTAATAGTAATAAAAGAAAACCACTAACACAAAGGGTACATGTAAATGATTTTTTTCTGTTTTGATTGACATGGAAAAAGACAAAGAAGAAGATAGGAGATTGCCTTGAGAAGAATAGAAGCGAAAGGAGATAAAAGCAATATTATACAATAGATGTGTAGACTACATGGAATATTTAATAGTGGAGAACAGGAAGAGGGAAACTGATATACTAGAATCTCATTTTCATCCACATTTTATGAAGGAAGATTAAACACAATAAGGTAAACCCACTCCTATCTATTTCCTTGTTCTACAAAATTGATATTTTTACTATTATGTAAATATTCTTTACAAACAAAAAATAGATCAAATTCAAAAGGGAAATGGGAAGGCACAGGTACAAGGAGGAGAAAGTGATTTAAAACAGGCTTAGGATAATTAGGAAATAATCATGAGTAGAGATACATAAAAGAAAATAAAATTAAAGGAAGAGCAAAAACTACAGATTAGGGATGGTCCAAGGGGCAAGAGAATGCCTAGAAGAGATATATTATAATTGAATTTAAGGAAAAAATAGATCACAAGATTAAGGAATATTCTTTTTAAACATATTTATTTATTTATTCATTTATTTGTTTGCTTCTTTCTTGCAAGGCAATGGGGTTAAATGAGTTGTCCAAAGTCACACAGCTAAGTAAGTAAGTATATTTTTCCAGAGACTGGATTTGAACTCAAGTCCTTCTGACTCTAGGGGCCATTGCTCTATCTAATGTGCCACATAGTTGCCCGCAACATTCTTTATAAAGGGAAAGAAAGTGGTAGGAAAGAAAGAAATACAAGAAGAAAGGTAGATGGAAGTGTACAAATATTTTTAAGTAAAATGCTAGTAAATAGACTACAGCAAAATTTAAAAGATTATGCATGATTGTGACGGTGATGAAGACCTTTGACAGAAGTTGACTTCTATTTCTCTTAGACACATTAGTGATCATGGATATAAATGGTAGCATAATTTTGTTGTGATGGAACCTTTTATTAAGGTAGCAAGTAGCTTTTCTTTTAGGTTTTTGCAAGGCAAATGGGATTAAGTGGCTTGCCCAAGGCCATTATAGTTCGGTAATTATTAAGTGTCTGAGGTCACATTTGAACTCAGGTACTCCTGACTCCAGGGCCAGTGCTCTATCCCCTGAACCACCTAGCCGCCTCACAAGTATCTTTTTATTTATTTTTAATTGTTTTTTAATAAAGATATTATTTGAGTTTTACAATTTCCACCCCAATCTTACTTCCCTCCCCCCACCCCCATCCCCACATGGAAAGCAATCTGTCAGTCTTTACTTTGTTTCGATGTTGTACATTGATCCACATTGAGTGTGATGAGAGAGAAATCATATCCTTAAGGAAGAGACAAGAAGTCTAAGTGGTAACAAGATCAAAAAATAAGATATCTAGTATTTTTTTCTAAATTAAAGGGAATAGTCCTTGAACTTTGTTGAAAATCCATGGCTCTTTATCTGGATACAGATGGCACTCTCCTTTCCAGACAGCCCCAAATTGTTCCTGATTCTTGCACTGATGGAATGAGCAAGTCCTTCAAGGTTGTACATCAACCCCATGTTGCTGTTAGGGTATACAGTGTTTTTCTGGTTCTGCTCATCTCAATCAGCATCAGTTCATGCAAATCCCTCCAGGCTTCTAATAGAACAATAGTGTTCCATGACATACATAAACCAGTTTGCTAAGCCATTCCCCAATTGAAAGACATTTACTTGATTTCCAATTCTTTACCACCACAAACATGGCTGCTATAAATATTTTTGTACAAGTGATGTTTTTACCTTTTTTCATCATCTCTTCAGGCTATATACCCAGTAGTGGTATTGCTGGGTCAAAGAATATGCACATTTTTGTTGCCCTTTGAGCGTAGTTCCAAATAGCTCTCCAGAAAGGTTGGATGAATTCACAGCTCCACCAACAGTGTAATAGTGTCCCAGATTTCCCACAACCCTTCCAACTATGAGCATTATCCTTTCTGATCATATTGGCCAATCTGAGAGGTGTGAGGTGGTACCTCAGAGAAGCTTTAATTTGCATTTCTCTAATAATTAATGATTTAGAGCAATTTTTCATATGACTATGGATTGATTTGATCTCCTCATCTGTAAATTATCTTTGCATATCCTTTGACAATTTGTCAATTGGGGAATGGCTTTTTGTTTTAAAAATATGACTCAGTTCTCTGTATATTTTAGAAATAGAGTCCTTTGTCAGAATCTTTAGTTGTAAAGATTGTCTCCCAATTTACTACATTTCTTTTGATCTTGGTTGCAGTGGTTTTATCTGTGCAAAAACTTTTTAATTTATTGTAATCAAAATCATCTAGTTGGTTTTTGGTGATGTTCTCCAACTCTTCCTTAGTCATAAACTGCTCCACTTTCCATAGATCTGACAGGTAAACTAGTCCTTGATCTTCTAATTTGCTTGTACTATTGTTTTTTATGTCTAAGTGCTATAACTATTTGGATATTATTATGGTAAAGGGTGTTAGGTGTTGGTCTAATCTAAGTTTCTTCCATATTAAATTACAATTATCCCAGCAGTTTTTATCAAAGAGGGAATTTTTATCCCAATAACTGGACTCTTTGGGTTTATCAAGTGGCAGATTACTATAATCGTCTCCTGCTAATGCACCCAGTCTATTCCACTGGTCCACCACTCTATTTCTTAGCCAGTACCAAACAGTTTTGATGACTGATGCTTTATAATATCATTTTAGATCAGGTAGGGCTAAGCCACCTTCTTTTGTGCTTTTTTTTTTCATTAAACTCCTGGACATTCTTGACTTTTTATTTCTCCATATGAATTTACGTACAATTTTTTTCTAACTAATTAAAGTAATTTTTTTGGAATTTTGATTGGTAGGGCACTAAACAGGTAGTTTAGCTTTGGTAGAATTGTCATTTTTATCATATTAGCTCGACCTATCCATGAACAGTTGATATTTGCCCAGTTATTTAAATCTGATGTAATTTGTGTGAGAAGTGTTTTGTAATTGTTTTCAAAAAGTCTCTGAGTCTGTCTTGGCAAGTAGACTCCCAGGTATTTTATATTGTCTGATGAGACTTTGAATGGGATTTCTCTTTGTAGCTCTTCCTGCTGTATATTGCTAGACATATATAGAAAAGTTGAGGATTTATGAGGGTTTGTGTTATAACCTGCAACTTTGCTAAAATTACTAATTGTTTCCAGTAGTTTTTTTGAATGATTTCTTGGGATTCTCTAGGTAGACCATCATGTCACCTGCAAAGAGTGAGAGTTTTGTCTCTTCCCTTCCAATTGTAATTCCTTCAATTTCTTTTTTCTCCTCTAATTGCTGAAGCTAGCATTTCTAATACAATATTGAATAGTAATGGTGATAATGGACACCCTTGTTTCACTCCTGATCTTATTGGGATTGCCTCTAGCCTCTCTCCCAATTGAATATAATGCTTGTTGATGGTTTGAGATAGATACTGCTAATTATTCTAAGGAACAGTCAATTTATTCCTACACTCTCTAGTGTTTTTAGCAGGAATGGATGATGTATTTTGTCAAAAGCTTTTTCAGCATCTATTTATATGATCATATAATTTCTGACAGGTTTGATGTTGATATGATTGAGTATACTAACAATTTTCCTAATATTGAACCAACCCTGCATTCATGGGATAAATCCTACTTGATCATAATGTATTATCCTAGTGATAACTTGTTGTAATCATTTTGCTAAATTTTATTTAAGATTTTTGCATCTATATTCATCAGAGAGATAGGAAATAGGTCTATAATTTTCTTTCTCTGTTCTAACTCTTCTTGGTTTAGGTAACAGCACCATATTGGTTTCATAGAAAGAGTTAGACAGAGATCCATCTTTCCCTATTTTTCCAAAGAGTTTATATAGAATTGGCACAAATTGTTCCTTAAATGTTTGGTAGAATTCACTTGTGAATCCCTCAGGCCCTGGAGATTTTTTCTTAGGGAGTTCAATGATGGCTTGTTGAATTTCTTTTTTCTGAGATAGGGTTGTTTAGGTATTTAATCTCCTCTTCATTTAACCTGGGCAACTTATATTTTCATAAATATTCATCCATTTCACTTAGATTATCAAATTTATTGGCATAGAGTTGAGCAAAATAATTTTGGATTATTAATTTAATTTCCTCCTCATTGGTGGTGAGTTCACTTTTTTTCATTCATGATACTAGCAATTTGGTTTTCTTTAATTTTTTTCATCAAATTGACCAAGGATTTATCAATTTTATTGGTTTTTCTCATAATACCAACTTTTGGCTTTTTGTTAATTCAATAGTGTTTTTGCTTTTGCTTTTATTAATTTCTCCTTTAATTTTTAGAATTTCTACTTTGGTATTTAACTTGGGATTTTTATCTTTTCTTTCTCTATCTATTTTAGTTGTATGTTTAGTTCATTGATTTCCTCTCTCTCCAATTTATTCACATAAGCACTTAAATCTATAATATATCCCCTGAGAGCCTCTTTGAGTGAATCCCATAGGTTTTAGTATGTTGTTTCATTATTATCACTATCTAGGATAAAATGGTTAATTCTTTCTCTAATTTGTTTTTTGTTCCATTCATTCTTTAAAATGAGGTTATTCAGTTTCCAATTGGTTCTGGGTCTATATCTCCTTGGTCCAATATTGCATATGACTTTTATTACATTGTGTTCCTGAATACCACCCCGTTCAATGTGTTTGCCCTCCTATATCACCCCCTCCCCTTTCTTTCCCATTTCTCTTTTTCCTTTTTCCCTCCCCTTCTTTTTGTATATAGGCGGGATGAAAGGTAATGTTCTTTTTTTGTTTTTAAGGAGTTTTTTTTTTTGTAAGACAAATGGGGTTAAGTGGCTTGCCCAAGGCTACACAGCTAGGTAATTATTAAGTGTCTGAGGCTGGATTTGAACTCAGGTACTCCTGACTCCAGGGCCAGAATTCTATCCACTGTGCCAACTAGGTGCCCTGATAATGTTGTTCTTGATATAAGTAAGGTGGTGAATGGACAGAAGGGTTTGGGTTCAGAGGAAAATTAGTTCTGTATTGGGAATACTGAGTTGGCCAAACTGATAGGATAATCAAATGAATGTTTGTAAAAGTCAGATAGAAGAAAGATGCTGAAAATTAGTGCTAGATAAATACATAATTCATAAATCCACCTACATATATGGAGACATATATGGATCACTGCAGGGGTCCAGCCTCCGCAGGGCTCTTGGAACCTGACAGGAGGGATAGAGTTGGCGAAATAAGTTGAGTCAACAAGTGGGTATAGGCAGGAGCAGGTTGACTGACTGTCAGCTGCTTGGATTTATTTTTATAGTTTCAGAATCATGTATGTTTCAAGCAAGCAAGCAAGCTGAGATCAGTTCCTTGGTTACAAGAGTGCACAATTTTTCATCATCAATCTTATAGTTCATATGGTTACAAGTTTTAATCATGTGATTACAAGTTTAAGTAATAATCATATAGTTAATTAATTTCTTATCCCTACTCAGACCACGATGACCTTAACCTGTCTGTTATCATATTTAGTACTCCATTGTATAATTGTTAATTCATTTAGACTTATTAATTAAGCAATTCTTTTAATGGAAAGTTTTTTATATTTTTTGTGTAGGTAATGTTTTTTGATACACTTCCTTAACAGTCTGTAGTGAGGGTCTTTATGCTTGTCCACCCATCTGTTAACTCTTACAATAACCAATTTTTCTTTCTGGCCTTGTTGGTAGAAGCCACAGTTTCTGTGACTTTTTTATTCTTTCCCATGAAACTAAGGCTGCTGGAGTTCAAGTATTGGTCACCTGTACTAACTATTTTCTCACCATCTTTTTCATATATTTCTGCGTATGGTAAGGGGGGCAAAACTATTAATTTCCCTGGAACTCTATCTGACCCATCTTGTATCTGGTTTCCCTGTATATATTCTGACATCTCCCTGGAATTTCCAGTGCTGTATCTTCCAAAGGTTTCATAATGTTGAAGCCTTTTGTATGTCTCAGGGAGATGCAGTCCTGTTAAATTTGGACAGAGCTCACAATCTGTTTTATTTGAGGAATTTGTCTGAAATCCTTCCTTTATATTCATTCCACTATTAGGATGAGTAAGTTTTGCAATCAATAATAGACCTATAAATATTGGCATGCATGAAATCCCTATATATATTGAAGAAGGAAATGTTGTTACATCAGGCCGTGTGACTGCCTTGAGTCTTCTTGATGCGAATGTATCAAACAGCTTAGAGACCCTGCCTCCCAACAGATCACATATATAAATACATATCCCTCTCAATATATCTATGTCACTCTATTTACCAATATATCATCTCCATGAAAGCAGATGTAATCATAGTAAAAAAGTATTGAAATAGAGAAAATGGTGCATTTATAGAACCACAGGGACAGGTCCCTATAATAACTTTATGATCCAGCAAAGGAGTCTAGTATTTTAGAAAAGTAGGAAAAGAATAGTGTTACAGAACTCAAGGGCAGCTAGATGGTTCAGGTGATAGAACTGCAAGCCTGGTAGCAAACTCATTTTTTCGAGTTTAAATATGACTCTAGATAACACTAGATTGCTTTATTTCCTTAAATCCACAATAGATTGGGGAAGTAAATGACAAACTCATTCCAGTATCTTTGATAGGAAAATACCAAATGGGCTCACAAAGTGTTGGACATAACTGAAAAATGACTGAACAGCAACAAATAAAAGCTAGGGGAGGAGAAATTATTCTAGACATAGGTCAAAGGAGGCCAGAAAACACAAGAATGAGGATAAAGAAAATTCACAGGATTTACTATTAAGAGAACAATGACAACCTTGGAAAGATCTAATTCACTATAGTGCTTTGATTGTAAGAATTGAGAATAGAATGTTTGTTGTTTGTTATTGTTTATGTTGTTGTTTATGAATATTAGAGGAGGAGAGGACTCAAATCTGGTAGAAAAATGCTAATTGCAGTGGATAGGAAGGTGATATATTTGTATATAATATCCTGTCAGTTATATTTGAAATATTGTGTAAATTAAGAAAGATCCCACATGACTTGAAAAGGTTAAGTATTGTTCCAATTTTCCATAAAAGTTAAAAGAAAATAGTTACATATTATAGTCCAATGACTATATTTTTAAATTTTTTTTAAAATTTCATTTATTTAAGGCAATGGGGTTAATTGAATTTAACACAGTCACATAGCTAGGCAATAATTAAGCATCTAGAGAGTATATAATGGGTTTGGGGAGTATTTTAGGGAACTATGACTTCTTTGGTAGCTGACAAACCAAGAGCTGATATGGTTTGGGTCAAATAGAACTTCTAGGGATATGGAAATGGTACAGTGTTTATATTCTCCTTTTTTCAGAACTCCTGTAGATTTTGTTTGAGTTTTGAGTAACATAAATGACAGTGATATCATAAATAGTATAGACAGAAGTGAAGTTCATGTCAATGGCTAGGTTGAAGAAAGTGAGGAAGTGTATCCTCAAAAGAGAAAACTTAGGTGTAGAGATGATGTGGGAATAGGGAAATAATATAGGCATCCTTTACTATTGGAAGAGCTGTCATATGCAGAATCTACAACTTTTATTCTTTTTGACTCCATAGGGCAAAATTGGAAGTAATATGAAGACTTTTTAAAGAGATGAATTTAGGCTTGATGTCAGACCTAAAAAAAATCCTAAAAATTTGAGCAACTGAAAACTCAGGGTTCTGGAATACTCAGTTTGGAGAGGCTGGGTGATGAAAAACATTGACCATGTTATACTAAGAGTGTCTTTCAGATGAAAGTCAGACTAGGTTCTCATTGAGAGCCTTTTCATCATGGAAATCCAATTCTCTGGAGAACAAATGTAACTTATGTAACTTAGTGAGAAATGTGTCCCTTGAAAAGATGAAGAGATTTTTTTGCTTTATATGATTAAGTGTCTCTTGTACCCTAAATCCTGGACAGATTTTATCTCAAAGATTCTGAATTCTTCATCTGCCATTGTATAGAGATCACTGAGGATGATCAAGGAGAATTCAGGAGGATGTAGTTGTAAAAAGTGTGTAAAATTATATTCATAAGTTTCTATAAAAAAAAGAAGAGAATAGGTGTTGTTTTACCTGATCATGATTAAGCTCAGATTGGAATCAAGTGAAATATTTAGCTTATAAGTTAGATTTTGTAAAAGAATGAATGGAAAGAGATTTTGGAAAAGCAGATATAATTTCTTGCCAAATAATCTCATAAACTTCATACTTCAACAGAGTTCAATCTCAACACAATATTGTTAGAATTTCTTTATATTTCAAAAATTAATGAGAGAAGAGTACCTCAGTGTTTGATTTTTACTAACCTCCATCTCAGGCACAATCTTCTATGTTTTCATATAGATACTTCAACAGTTAAAAGTGCGGAATGGAAAATGATATAAATATAACAATATTCATTCTTCGGGGACTGACAGATAATTCACAGCTGCAAGCATTTCTTTTTGTCTTTATGTTTCTAACATACATTCCAAGTGTGACATCACCCTCATTTTGGTGGATTCCCACCTTAAAACCCCCATGTATATTTTCCTTCAAAATTTTTCCTTTGTAGAATTAATATTTACAAATGCCTATATTGTCAGATATCTATAAAGCTTATCAACTGGTGACAATACTGTCCCTTATAATACATGTATCACTCAAGTATTTTTCATTACTTTCTTTGCTTAAACAGAATTTTTCTTTTTGTCTACCATGTCCTAGGATTGCTATGTGGCCATCTGCAATTATCTACATTACACAACACTCATGAACAGCAAAGTTTACAACCAGCTCGTCCTGAGTTGTTGGGTAGCTGGACTAATGACTGTCCTCCCACCACTTAGTTTGGGTCTTGAGATGGAATTCTGTGACTCCAATGTCATTGAATATTGTTTTATGATGCATTTTCACTTCTGAAAATCACATGCTCTGATAAAACTTTCATAGAAAAAACTATAATAGTCTGTGCTATGTCATTACTTATGATCACTTTGGTATTTGTTGTTCTATCTTATGTGTATATCATCAGGACTATTCTGAGATATCCCTCTACTCAACAATGAAAAAAGGCCTTCTCCACTTGTCCTTCCCACATGATTGTTGTCTCAATCACTTATGGCATCTGCATCTTCACCTATGTCAAAACTTGTGGGAAGGAACAACTTGTTTTGAATAAGGTTGTGTCAGTACTTATGACATCCATTTCCCCTATAATGAATCCTTTTATTTATACCTTACGGAATAAGCAAGTCATTCAAGCCTTTAAGGACGTGGTCAAAAGAATTACATATGTATCAAAACCATAAAGTTACCTTGGTTTGAAGTGCTGAATGGTACAAGAAAACGTGAATGACTTAGATTCATATCACAAAATTCAATCACCTTTTTTTCCTCTTATTAATCTCCACTTGTCCATTTCTATATTATGAAGGAGTTTTTCTCTTGAATACAGAAATATGCATTGATCAAAGCTTTCCTATTTCCAATCTGCATTCTAGCCTGTGCAGTCTCATATACTTGCTTCTGGCAGAACATATATGGAGAACTCCTAGTTGAACATAGATTATTATAATGAAAAGAATGCTTAGAGTCATCTATTCCCAAACATTTGATGTTACACTAAATTCCTTTAATTTTAGTGGTAACCAAACCACTTATCCAGATCTCTTGCTTTCATTATAGGTGGATTAGAGTAAGTATAGTCTGAGGGCTTGGGAAGTTCATGGAACTAATATATTCCCTCTACATAAAGATGTTATTTTTTTTGAAATTTTCTAAAATCTTTTATTAAAAGTAACAATGAGGAACAGATAGGTGGCCATTAGGGTGATTCCTCCCTTCCCTTTTGGGACTTTAAGGCAACACAGTAGGATTCAGCTTCATTTTAGGGGAAAAACAGATTGCCATTATAAGAGGTATTTAATCCAAGTAGTTTGGATAAAGTCTGTGCTCTGAGATTAAGAACTGAATAGGATCTTTTTTTATATAAATACCTAATTTGTTTTCCAATTATATGGAATAGTAGTTTATATCTATCATTATTGTAATGTTTCGAATTTTACAATTTTCCCACCAACCTCCTTTCCCTCCACCCACCCTCTAAAGAAGGTGGTCTGATAATCTTTACATTATTTCCATGTTATACATTCATCAAAATTGAATGTGTTGAGAGAAAAATTGTATCATTGAGGAAAAAAAATGAAGTATAAGAGATAGCAAAATTATGTGGTATGTAAGACAACTCTAAAAATATGTTTAAACTCCACAATTCTTTCTTTGGCTACAGATAGTATTCTCCATCACAGATACCCTAAAATAATCCCTGATTATTGCACTGATGAAATGAACAAATCCATTAAGGTTGATGTTCTGGTTCCACTCATCTTGCTCAGTATCAGTTCATGAAAGTCTTACCAGGCTTCTCTGAATTCCCATCCATCCTGGTTTGAAATAGAACAATAATATTCCACAATTTGTTCAGTCACTCTCTAATTGATAGAGATTCCCTCAATTTCCAATTCTTTGCTACTACAAACAGAGCTGCTATGAATATTTTTGTACAAGTGATGCTTTTACCTTTTCTCATGATCTCTTCAGGGTATAGACCCAGTAGCAAGTATTGCTGGAACAAAGGGTATGCACATTTTTCTTGCCCTTTGGGCATAGTTCCAAATTGTTCCAGAAAGGTTGGATGAGTTCACAGCTCTTCCAACAATGTATTAGTGTCCCAGGTTTCCCACATCCCTTCCAACATTGATCATTGTCCTTCCTGGTCACATTAGCCAATCTGTGAGGTGTGAATTAAAACTTCAGAGTGGAAACAAGGAAGCCAATTATCACCTTTACTATTAAATATTGTTTTAGAAATGTTAACTTTAGCAATGAGAGAAGAAAATGATACTGAGGGACTTAAAACTGGTGATGAGGAAGCAAAACTTTCAACATTTTGAAGATTATATGATGGTATACTTAGAGAACCATAGAAAATTATCTTTAAAAATTACTTGAAGCAATAACTATAGCAAAGTAGCAGGATATAAAATAAATTCACATAAATCATTATCATTGCTATATATGAACAAGGAAGTCCAAGGGAAAGTGATAAAAAGAGAAATTCCATTAGAAGCAACTGCAGACATCATAAAATGGTTGGGAATCTACCTGCCAAGACAAACTAGAAACTGTATGAACACAATTACAAAACACTTTTCACACAAATAAAGTCAGATCTAAACAATTAGAAAATTTTCCATTACTCATGGTTAGACCAAGCTAATATAAAAGATGACAATTGTACCCAAATTAATTACTATCAAATAACTATTTTTACAGAGCTAGAAAAATTAGTAACAAAGTCCATCTGGAGTAATAAAAAGTCCAGAATATCAAGGGAACAGATGAAAAAAAGTTAAAGGTATTTGGTCTAGGTCTAGTATACATAAAAAATTAATAGTAAATAACTACAGTAATATATTTCTTGACAAACCCAAGGACATTAGCATCTTGGATAAGAACTCACTATTCTGTGAGTTAGGACAACTGGAAATATGTGTGGCCAAAACTAGGCATAGATCCACATCTCACATCCAATACCAAAATAAGGTCAAAATAAATACAAGATTTAGATATAAAGAGTGACACCATAGATAAATTAATAGATCAAGAAATTCTCTATCTATCTGATCTAAGGAAATCTCTACAACAGCGTACTAGTGGCCTCTCCAACACTGATCATTTTATTTTTTCTTTTCTTTGGCATGTTAACTTATCTGATGGGTATAAGGTATTTCCTCCAAGTTATTTTTAATTTACAGTTCTCCAATATCAATAATTATTAAGAGCAGTTTTATTTAATGATAGATAACTTTTTAGTTGATTCTCTAGGGTTTTCTCAGTATACTAATATATCATCTGAAAGGGTAATAATCTTGACTACTCTAAATTCTTCACTCTCTTTTTCTTCTCTTATTGCCATAGCTAACATTTCTAGTATTTTATTGAATAATAATAAAGATATTGGACATCCTTGTTTTATCCCTGATATTACTGGGAAAGCCTCTTGCTGGTTTATCCTCTTTATAGCTAATGGTTGCTGATGGTTTGAGTTGCTAGATACTATTTATTAATTTACAGAATGCTCCACTTATTCCTTTACTCTATAATTTTTAGGAGTAATGACTACTGTGTTTTGTTTAAAAGCTTTTCTGCATCTATTGAAATAATCATATGATTTCTATTTTCTTTGCCATCCTGGTATAAATCCCACCCAGATATAGTGTATAATTTGTAATGTATTGCTGTAATCATCTTGTTATGATTTTGTTCAAAATTTGTACTTTGAAATTTATTATAGAAATTGGTCTGTAATATTCATCTCTGTTTTAGTTTTTCCTGATTGAGTCATTAGTTTCCTGATATTCTCCATTTTCTGTTATAGCTTTGAAATCAATGAAATCCTTTTGAATGTGTCTCTAAAAGCTTGAATCACTTGTTCATTTCTCAAAGTATAAATAAAAGGATTCATTACTGGTACCACTGATGTTACAAGCAGTATTACAATCTTATTTAAAACCACTCCTTCTTTTCCAGAAAGTTTCACATACACGAAGATGCAACTGCCATAGGTGATGGAGAGGATAATCATGTGGGAGGAACAAGTGGAAAAGGTCTTTTTCCTTTCCTTTGCTGAGGAAAACCTCAAAATAGTCCTAATAATAGAGGTATAAGATAGAACCACTAACACTAAGGTGAGCATGAGTGTCAACACAGCAGATGTTAAAAGCATTCTTTCTATGAACTGCGTATCAAAGCATGTAATCTCCAGCAATGGTGATAAATCACAGGCAAAATGGTCAAGAAGATTGGAGTCACAGAATTCTAGCTCAAGAACCACACCAAATGGTGGAAGGGCTATCATTAATCCAGGTAGCCAACAACCCAGGATGAGCTGGTAACAGACTCGATTGTTCATGATGGTTGCATAATGGAGAGGTTTGCAGATGGCTACATAACAATCATAAGACATGGCAGTTAAAAGGAAAAATTCTGAAGCTCCAGTGAGGAGACCAAAAAATAATTGTGTGAAACAAGCATTATAGCTCACAGTATATTTCCCAGTTGACAAGTTGTACAGGAAAGTTCCCAGTTACAGTCAGCAAGTAGGTCAGAAACAGAAAGATAAAAAATAGAAGCTGCAGCTGTGGGTCATCTGTTAATCCCCAAAGAATAAATAATGTTATCCTTGTATGGTTTCACATTTCTGGCCTTTTTCTTTGATGAGAGAGAGACAGACAGAGAGAGAGAGAGAGAGAGAGAGAGAGAGAGAGAGAAAGTAGGTCTGAATAAAATCATCATAAAATATAACACCATTTGGATATAAATATGCAGTAATCACTCTTAGGCACTTCTTATTCCATTGGCAAAAGAACAATGCCAACATTTTCTTTTCCTTGAGTAGTGTCAAAACTACTGGGCATAACATTTTTATAAATACTTTTCTTCTCCAGTTTCTTTTTCTTCCTCCCCCCCTTCCCCAGGTCCTTGGTTCCACTGCATTACTTCCAAATTAATTTTAATCTGTAGTATCTAATTATCACTTGGGTAGTTTTCTTTCCAATTTTGTTCTGAATTTTATTGGGAGTGAGGAAAACAATTCCCCTTTGGACAATTGGAAGATAATTTCATCTTCACCTACCTCTCCAAAAGTCCTCAGCCTTAAAACTCTTTATCTTTTCTGCCCTCATTTCTATATACTAGATTATTTTGATTGTGAACCAACTTTTCTGCATGCTGCTCTCTTAGGTTATAGGCACTTAAAGTCTCAGTGGATAGAAGACTGGACCTGGACTCAGGAAGAACAAAGTTCAAATCTAATCTTAGATTTATTTTCATCTGTGTGACCCTGGACAAGACTCAATTATCTTGAGGAAAAGGATCCACTTGGGAAGGGAACTGGCCGATAATTTTAGTTTCCTTTATAAGGAAAGCACTATTTACTGTATATCTACCATAACTTCTGTAGGTGGGAATATTTAGCTTTAAAAAATTCCAATTGCCATCCATTACCATTGGAAATTTAAAGAGGTTTCTCTCTTCTCTACATTTTGTTTCCTAATGCTTTCTTCTAATTTCTAATGCTTTTAGGGGGCAACTAGGTAGTGCAGTGGATAGAGCACTGGCCCTGGAGTCAGGAGTACCTGAGTTCAAATCTAGCCTCAGACCCTTAATAATTATCTAGCTGTGTGGCCTTGGGCAAGCCACTTAACCCCATTGCCTTGCAAAAAATTTCTAATGCTTTTCATCTTTTTCACCTTGCTATAACCTCCATTATATCCTGCACTGGACTCCTTAATTGATTGCATCTTTCTGAAATGAATTAAAAGAAGATCTAAAAAAAGGAAATCACAGTAAGTAATTAATAGCTGCTAATAGTCATTTACAAAGATAGTTTAAATATTAGGTAACTATTATTATTAATATTATTATTATTATTATTATTATTTGGAAGTGATAATAAAATTTTTGGTAATAGAAATAAGTGCTACACCATGAAGACAGTTATATATTTTTTCTTACAAAGAAGACTGACCTGAGTGGGGAATATTGTCTTATTGTTATTTCTCCCTTGCTGTCTCTTTAACTATCTTTTAAGTTAATCCTATGGTAAACAATTTCTCTGTACAATGTTGGAGGGCACATTTAGAGACAGGAATAACAATAGAAGAAATGTGAATATTTTGTTCAATTGGTAGTGAAGTTGAGATGGGTTATTTCTGCAAAGATTCTGGATATTGGAGAATTTTTTCATTCCATTCTTAAAGATGGCAGCTTATGTTTCATGAAAAGAATACTAAAGAGGTTCCCCTTATATTTCAGCATCCCAGTTTTGATCACTAACCATTTTATTTTAATTTCCAACAGGAACAGGTCATTTCCTCCATCACCACGGAACATTGCAATGGGAAGTAACTATAGTCAAGTGTCCTCTTTTACTACTGATCCTTTACATATTTGTAGATGACATCTCTGTCTCTTCACTCTGTCCCCATGATTCTAAGCTTAAAAACAGATCATCTAATTTGCTTTCAGGAGAGTTTGTGCACAAATTGTTTCTCACTGATCACAAGTTAATTCTATTTAGCAGTTAAACAAATGTTTTCTATCTACTTTCAATTTTCCTCCATGTTCCCATGGATTGTTTCCTTAGGGGAACCCATTAAGTTGTAGGGATGAGTTTTACTTGGTTCCTGTACTTTGGTCCCCACAAAGACCCAATGGTGATTTCCTCCTGCATCTTGAGAAATGTGGTTTTTGAATCCCAGCTAAGATTACATGTGCTCAGTTCATACAATGATACAGAATGCAATGTTGCAAATACCATAACAGGTGTGGTACACTGATGTGTTTTGCTTTAGATAGCTGATTATCTAAGAGGCAATTCTCTTTTGTTTAACTTTTGTAGGGAAGAATCCACATAGAGTTAATTCTTGAGACAGAATTATGGCCTAATAGAAACTTGCCTCAGAGTTTTGTCTTCTCGACAAACTCACTTCTCTGACATAGGGCTCCTTGCCCCTTTAAACAATTTGTTCTTCCCTGGGAAACATTACCTTTCTTTCTTTCTTTCTCCCACAGGCCTCGCAGGCTTGAACATTTCCAGTTAAGAAAACTTTCATTCAAAGGATATAGTTATCAGAAAAATCTCAAGAAATGTGTAATAGACTTCTGGCCAAGATGGCAGAGAGAAGACAGACACAGCTCTAAAGTCTCCTGATCTTTCCCCATCTATCATATGAAACAAACCTCTTAAAAGAAATCCGACCCACAAAACCCAGAAAGAAAAGCCAGGAGAAAGAACATCTACCTCAGGATTTGTCTCCTTCAGCAGCAACGGACAAATTTGGGCAGGTGAGTCTGGGCGAAGAGGGTGGATCAGCCCCGAATCAGCCAGATTAGCAGCTGAATTGGAGTCAGGGAGTCTGAGGGGCCAAGAGCTGGACCTGCTGGATCAGCGGTGGGGCTAGATAATGGGGCTTGAGTCAACTAGGGAGCAGGGGAGCGCTGACCCTCTGGAGTTTGCCAACAGGTCTGGGAGAGTTCCAGTGCAGGATAGCTGCCGACACACCATCCCTGGGCTCCTCTGGTCTGAGGAATTCTGAGTCCACACCTCCACTGCAGTTGAGGCCTCATCCCTGAACAAACATTTGCAGACTACTTCTGCCTCAGAGACAGGTGTTTGACCAGAAGAACCAGCCCAGCTGACAACAGGGAAAGAGATAACCTCAGGCCAGGGCAAAGCTCACCATTGAGTGAAGGCAAAGGATTCCAAGCTAAGGGAGAAAGCCTCAATCAAGGTCACAGACATCCAGAGAAAGCAACCAGCACTTCCTACTGGCCAAACTGAGAAATTGCACTCAATGAGTAAAGCCTCTATTGATCCCAAGCCCCTGTGAACCAGCCACTCCACAACTCAAGGTCTTAGCAAAATGAAGAAGGGTCAGCAGAAAGGTGGATCTATAGAAAAATTCTTGGAAGGGAAGGACCCTAACTCAGAGAGACCTAGAACCTCTGAGGATTATAGGACCTGGCCTTCAACACAGAAAGACTTCTTTGAAGAAATAAAGAAGGAGATTAAAAATCAACTGGAAAATCTGGGAGAGACAATTAATACCTTGCAACAAGAAAACAAATCCTTAAAAAAATACAATGGGACAAATAAAAAATGAGAATAAATCTCTCAGATCATCAATTGGACAAATACAAAATGAGAATAATTTTCTCAGATCTTCAATTGGGCAAATGCAAAAAGAAAATAATTCTCTCAAAACCTCAATTGGTCAAATGGAAAGCTCTTTCCAAAGTAGAATGGACCAATTGGGAAAAGAGTTGGAAAAGGTTAATGAAGAAAATTCCTCTCTAAAAAAAAGAATGGAATCTGCAGAAACTAATGACTCCATGAGACAGCAAGAGCCAGTTAAAAAAAAATAGAAAAAATAGAAGATGTAAAATACCTCATCAGCAAAACCACTGATCTTGAGAATAGGTCGAGTAGGGGAAACCCCGAAAATTATTGGACTTCCTGAAAACATTGAAGAGAAAAAAAAAGCCTGGACTTAATATTGCAGGATCTAGTGATGAAAAACTGCCCTGATATCATGGAACAAGTAGATATTGAAAGAATACATTGTTCCCCTCCAGAAAAAGATCCTAAAATAAAAACACCAAGGAATGTTGTGGCCAAATTCCAGAACTATCAGATAAAAGAGAAAATCCTGCAAACAGCCAGAAAGAAACAATTTAAATATCAAGGAGCCACACACAGTAAGGATTACTCAGGACCTGGCTGCATCAACATAAAGGGATCCAAGGGCCTGGAAGGAGACATTTCAGAGAGCAAGGGAGCTTGGAATGCAGCTAAGAATCCACTATCCTGCCTTCTCTTCCAGGGAAAAAGATGGACATTTAAAGAAATGGAAGAATTCCAAAAATTCCTGATGTAAAGACCAGAGCTAAATAGAAAATTTGGTCATAAAACAGGAGGTTCAAGGGACAAATGAAAAGGTTAAAAAAAAACAAAAAAAGAGGGGGTAGTAAAAAAAATTGCTATCCAATAAGTTGAAACTGGCTATATTCTAGCATGGGGAAAAAGATTCTCATAAATCTTGAGAATTGTAACTCTAACAGAGAGAATATACCTAGCCAAAAGTGATATACATTCATGACCTATCCATGAGACTGCTATCCAATGAGATGTAACTGGCTTTAAACCCACTTGGGAGAAAGACTCTAATAACTCTCAAGAATTTTGACTCTATTAGACAGAATGGACATAGCTAGAAGTGACAGAATTTTCTATGACTCAGAATGATCTAAAAAACACTACCTCCTTAAAAAGGGGGACAGGAAGGAGACAGGATGAGGGAGGGGATTGAATGGGGTAAATCTCACTACACTAAGAGGAACAAAATACCTATGGTAATAGAGGGAAAGAAGGGAGGAGATGAGAAACAACTGAATCTTCTCATCAGATTTCGCTTAAAGTCAAGTTACACATACTTACTTAACTTAAAAAACATCTAACCTTTCAAAGATTAAAAGGGGAAAGGGGGAGGGGGGGTGGAGAAAGGGAGGGGAGAGGGGAAAAGGGGGACTAACAAAATGAAGGGAAGGGAAAAGGCAAAAAGAGAATGGGGAAAGAAAGGGGAGGGGTGATATAGGAGGGCAAACACACTGAACAGAGTGGTATTCAGAAACAAAATACTGGGGAATATGGATAAAGGGAGGGGGAAGGGGAAAAATACAAACAGAAGGAAGAAAGTATGGAGGGCAATAAAGAATTAGTAATCATAGCCTTGAATGTGAATGGGATAAACTCTCCCTTAAAACATAAGCAAATAGCAGAGTGGATTAAAAACTAGAATCCGAAAATATGCTACTTACAAGAAACTCATTTGAAGCATAGAGATACACATAGAGTAAAGGTAAAAGGTTGGAGCAAAATATATTTTGCTTGAGCTGAAGTAAAAAAAGCAGGGGTAGCAATCCTTATCTCAGACAAAGCAGCAGCAAAATTAGATAGTGTTAAAAGAGACAATGCAGCAAACTTTATCCTCCTGAAAGGTACCATAGATAATAAAGCTATTTCAATACTGAATATATATGCAACCAATGGGACAGCATCCAAATTCTTAGAGGAAAAGCTGAAAGAACTAGAGGAAGACATAGACAACAAAACTCTACTAGTGGGAGACCTCAACTTCCCGCTTGCAGATCTAAATAAATTGAATCATAACATAAACAAGAAAGAAGTTAAGGAGGTGAATAAATTCTTAGAAAAACTAGATATGGTAGACTTATGGAGGAAATTGAATGGGGATAGAAAGAAATATACCTTTTTCTCTGCAGTACATGGAACTTATACAAAAATTGACTATGTACTAGGACATAAAAACCTAATGATCAACTGCAGAAAGGCGGAAATAGTGAATATATCTTTCTATAAATAAATACATCTTGCTATAAATAAAGCTTCATAAATCCTCAACTTTTCTATATATGTCTAGCAAGAAACAGCAGGAAGAGCTAGAAAGAGAAATCCCATTCAAAATCACCTCAGACAATATAAAATACCTGGCAGTCTATTTGCCAAGACAGACTCAGAAACTTTTTGAAAACAATTATAAAACACTTCTTACACAAATTAAATCAGATTTAAATAACTGGGCAAATATCAACTGCTCATGGATATGTCAAGCTAATATAATAAAAGTGACAATTCTACCAAAACTAAACTACCTGTTTAGTGCCCTACCAATCAAACTTCCAAAAAATTACTTTAATGAGTTAGAAAAAATTGTAATTAAATTCATATGGAAAAATAAGAAGTCAAAAATTTCCAGGAGCTTAATAAAAAAAGCACAAAAGAAGGTGGCTTAGCCCCACCTGATCTAAAATTATATTATAAAGCATCAGTCATCAAAACTGTTTAGTACTGGCTAAGAAATTGAGTGGTGGACCAGTGGAATAGACTAGGTGCAAAAACAGGAGACAATTATAGTAATCTGCTCTTTGATAAACCCAAAGAGTCCAGCTATTCGGATAAAAACACTCCCTTTGATAAAAACTGCTGGGATAATTGGAATTTAGTGTGAAAGAAACTTAGATTAGACCAACACCTTACACCCTTTACCAAGATAAGACCCAAATGGTTACAGGACTTAGAGATAAAAAACAATACTATAAGCAAATTGGAAGATCAAGCACTAGTTTACCTGTCAGATCTATGGAAAGGGGATCAGTTTATGACTAAGGAAGAATTGGAGCACATCATCAAAAACAATCTAGATGACTTACATTACATTAAATTAAATAGTTTTTGCACAGATAAAACCACTGCAACCAAGATCAAAAGAAATGTAGTAAATTGGGTAACAATCTTTACAACTAATGATTCTGACAAAGGACTCATTTCTGAAATATACAGAGAACTGAGTCGTTTTTTTAAAAAAAGCTATTCCCCAATTGACAAATGGTCAAAAGATATGCAAAGGAAATTTAGAGATGAAGAGATCAAATCAATCCATAGCCATATGAAAAAATTGCTCTAAATCATTAATTATTAGAGAAATGAAAATTAAAGCTTCTCTGGCGTACCACCTCACACTTCTCAGACTGGCCAATATGACCAGAAAGGATAATGCTCATTGTTGGAAGGGTTGTGGGAAATCTGGGACACTATTACACTGCTGGTGGAGCTGTGAACTCATCGAACCTTTCTGGAGAGCTATTTGGAACGACACCCAAAGGGCAACAAAAATGTGCATACCCTTTGACCCAGCAATACCACTACTGGGTCTATACCCTGAAGAGATGATGAAAAAGGGTAAAAACATCACTTGTACAAAAATATTCATAGCAGCTCTGTTTGTGGTGGCAAAGAATTGGAAATCAAGTAAATGTCCTTCAATTGGAGAACGGCTTAGCAAGCTGTGGTATATGTATGTCATGGAACACTATTGTTCTATCAGAAACCAGGAGGGACGGGATTTCAGGGAAGCCTGGAGGGATTTGCATGAATTGATGCTGAGTGAGATGAGCAGAATTAGAAAAACACTGTATACCCTAACAGCAACATGGGGATGATGTTCAACCTTGAAGGACTGACTCATTCCATCAGCGCAAGAATTGGGAACAATTTGGGGCTGTCTGCAAAGGAGAGTGCCATCTATTTACAGATAAAGAGCTGTGGAGTTTGAACAAAGTTCAAGGACTATTCCCTTTAATTTAGAAAAAAAACAGATATCTTATTGTCTGATCTTGTTACCTCTTAGACTTTTTGTCTCTTCCTTAAGGATACAATTTCTCTCTTATTACACTCAATTTGGATCAATGTACAACATGGAAACAAAGTAAAGACTGACAGATTTCTTTCCCTGGGGGCGGAAATTAAGATTGGGAGGAAAATTGTAAAACTCAAATAATAGCTTGAATAACAAAACAATTAAAAAAAGAAACATGTAATACATGGTAGTAAAAGAAATCTCCTAAGCACTTCATCTATGCATGAAGTTCTAAGCCCGATCCCTCATCCATCAAAGGAAAAAAATCAATGTCCATGTAATTCTGATGAATATCTCAGATAAAAATAGTAGATGTAAATCAGGAACATAATTTTTTTTTCTCTTTTTTCCTCCTTAGGGCTATGACCCATATGATGAAAAACTGCAGGGGAATCACAAAATGTGCCATTATTCTTGTAGTTTGAGTTTGTCAGAAAATTTTGTTTTCTACTCTGCTGAGGGAGAATGTGCTCATCCATTCCATTCCTGCTGGCATTAGGCATCCCTTTTAACTAATGATTTTGTCTTCTTCTTGATGTTGCCTCTGCTCAATCTTTGTTATAATTAAAGAAGACAGAAAATTTCCCTTTTGGGGCTAGGTCTGGGCAACAATTGTTTTTCTTTCTTTTTTTTTTAGCAATAAGGGAAAAATGACTTGCCTAATGTCACACTCCTAGTTAATTGTTTCAGGCTGGATTTCAACTCAGGTCCTTTTGATTCCAGGATCAGGGCTCTATCCAATCTGTACTCTAATTGTTTACCAATAATCAGTATTTAATGATCTTCACTAGCTAACTCTATTCTAGTTTGAATTTTAGTTAATTTTTTTTCCATTCTGCATTGGAAAAGACTTCCTTTGGAGATCCCAATCAGTTATAGCAATATCATTTCTTTTACTGTTGTGCTACATTATGCGCTAAGAACCCTGAGGTCTCTTCTCCCTTAGCTTGAAGTAATAGACCTTTAATCTGGAAGCTAAAATAGTTTGGGTCAGCTCCAGTAAGGGTCTTTGTCACTTAATACAGGATCCAGTGAACAGAGACATAAAAATAGGGTGCTCAGACCTAGTTTGACTACAGCTATAATTAGATCAATAATGAAATATTTCCCTATTACTAATGTTTCCAAGGAAGAGGACAAAAAACTGTAACTTCCAAGAAGCTTATCTCTGGACATGCTTATTCCCCCTATTTCTAAGAGTCTTATTTCCACTAGATTAGTGATCTCACACTGCTAATTGTGCACCCTACTCCATTTTTCTTTCTCTGAGTAATGAATGCTTTACTTTCATAGTTATGTTTCCCTCCTACTCCCTTGCATCTTCCTCTCTAAGCTCTTTAACTAGCTAGATAGTGGACAGTAAATATCTTTTATCAAATTCATTCTTTCATGCCAATAACTAATTATTTAATATTTTAATTCTCTCAAGAATGCTTATTTATTCAGTGAAAAAGCCTTTTCATTTAAAGGCAATATCTCCATTGTGAAATTTAAGGATATTTGTAGCTTGAGAGTAGGGATATAGCTTTTGGTGGAAAGCTCATATGCAGTCCTCAGATTTCCAAGATCTATATATAAACCACAGAGTTGTCAAGCTGTTCCTATGAAACCACTCCCAGCAGTAACTATGTGATAGAGATGAAAAGTTATATCTCAGAAATAAATGTTCATTTTCTATCTGAAATATAAATTTTACTTCCATTTATTCTATCCCCACAGCTGGGGAAAAAAGTCATGATGTGACAAACCATTATGTTATTTACTTTCCTACCTGTACTTCAGGTCTCAGTGAGCAGTTTTTGCCCTTAAATCCTTGGAATGCCTCAAAGACGAGCAGCAGCAAATTAGTGGAAAAGCATATGTCTAGTGGCCACATTATCTCACAAATTCATGACCTCATTCTAAAAAGAAGAACGAAGTTCTAGGTTCACATCTTCTAGAATATAACAATCTTCTCCCATTCATTGCCATCTCTAAATGGATGCTGCTTCAGAAACCTTGTCCTGTTTCAAATGTGGGAAATATTTGGATGAACTGCATGGTGAATGAAAGACAGAACCATTAGAAAGAGAGTGGACATTCAGATTATGCCTTCCTTTTGATCCCCTAATCTGAATACATGATCATGGAGTCAAGTTTACTTACAAGTTGTATATTAACAAAGAGGATATTTATTTCATCTATCCAATGTGCTTTAGGTGCTTGGGGATCAACTGAATCCACAAATGTCTGAGGCCAGATTTAAACCCAGGTACTCCTAACTCCAAGGCTGATGCTCTATCCACTGTACCACCTAGCCACCCCAAAAGCAAACTTTCAAAGAAAAAGAGTCTATTTTCTCTTTTTAAAAAAAATAATTTTCCCAATTACATGAAAAGATAGTTTTCATCATTCTTTCTTTTGTAAGTTTATGAGTTCTACATTTTTCTATCACCTTTTCTTTCCTCCCTCCATCCTATGACAGTGAACAGTGGCAAAAGTTGTTCTTGTACACCTGAGTTTAACATATTTCACTGTTATTCATGTTGTGAAAGAAGAATTAGAAGTAAGAGGGAAAATCATAGAAAAATTAAATAATACATTTTTAAAAACTGAACAAAATTTGCTTTGTTTTCCATTCAGACTCAATAGTGAGTTTGTGTGGGTCTCTCTCTCTCTCTCTCTCTCTCTGTGTGTGTGTGTGTGTGTGTGTGTGTGTGTGTTTCTGGATGTGTATGTTATCTTGTATTGTAGTAGCCTTTGATCACTGAACTTTTAAAAAGAGTTGTGCCCTTCATAGTTGATGCATTTCTCACTATTGACATTACAATATTCTCTTGTTCCACTCAATTAACTCAGAATCAGTTCATATAAGTCTTTCCAGGTTTTTATAAAGTCCGGCTACCTATAATTTCTTACCAAGTAATACCACTCCATCACATTCATATGCCATAACTTGTTCAGTCATTCCTCATTGATGGGTTTTCCTTCAATTTCCAATGTTTTTGCTACTACAAAAAGAAGTGCTAAATTTTTTTGTAGATGTGGATCTTTTCCCCTTTCTTAATGAGATTTCAACCTAGTAGTGTTATTTCTGAATCAAAGGGTATGCACAATATTATTGCTCTTTTGACAGTTTCAAATTGCTCTCCAAAATCGTCAACTCATTTCACAGTTCCCAACAACAGTGTCTCAAGTTTTCCCACATCCTCTGCAACATTGATTATTTTCCTTTTTGGTAATCTTAAGCAATTCTGCAGGTGTGATATCAGAACTCAGAGTTGTTTTAATTTGCATTTCCTCTAATCAATAATAATTTGGGGGATTTTTAATATGACTAAAGTTGTCTTAAATTTCTTCATCTGAAAACTATCTTTTCTTACCATATGACCTTTTATCAACTTGAAAATAACTTGTATTCTTATAAATTTCTCTGTTATTTATATATTTTAGAAGTAAATCCTTTAGCAGAAACAGAAGTTGTGAAAATTGATTGCCAGATTTCTGAATTCCTTCTAGTCTTGGCTGCATTGGTATTGTTTGTTCAAAAACTTTTAATATAATCTAGTCAAATCATCCATTTTACAACTCATAATGTTTTCCATCTCATGCTTGGTCATAAACTTCACCCATAGATCCAACACATATATAACTTCTTTTTCTGTTAATAAATCAGCTATAGTAGCGGCTAGGTGGGGTAGTGGATAAAGCACCGGCCCTGGAGTCAGGAGTACCTGGGTTCAAATCCGGTCTCAGACACTTAATAATTACCTAGCTGTGTGGCTTTGGGCAAGCCACTTAACCCCATTTGCCTTACAAAAAAAAATCTAATAAATAAATAAATCAGAGATAAAATCACCCTTTGTGTAAAACTTTGGTATACATATTGAATTTATTTTTCTATAGGACATAAGATGTATATTTATACCTAGTTTCTACATATTATTTTCTAGTTTTCTCAGCAATTTTTGTAAATAGTGAGTTCATAACTCAGAAGCTAGGGTTTGGGGTTTATCAATTACTAGATTACTGTAGCCATTTATTATACTCTCTTTTGTACATAATCTACTCCAGTGATTTACTTCTCTGTTTCTCAGCCAGTACCAGACAATTTTGATGATTAATGATATTATAATATCAATTTAGATATGGTAGAGCTGATTTTTTCATTAATTCTCTTAATATTCTTACCCTTTCGATGTTGCAGATGACTTTTATTAATATTTTTCTAGCTCAAAAAAGTAGTTTTTTGGTAGTCTGATTGGTATGACACTAAGTAAATATTATAATTAAGGTAAAATTGTCATTTTTAATATATAACTTTGCCTATCCATGAGCAAATAGAATTTCTTAAATTGTTTAGATCAGACTTTATTTGTGTGAAAAATGTTTTGTAATTATGTTCTTATAGTTTGTGGATTTATCTTGGGATGTAGATTCCCAAGTATTTTATGTTGTCTAAAATTATTTTACATGGAAGCTTTCTTTCTATCTCTTACTATAGGATTTTGTTAGTCATATATAGAAATGCTATTAATTTTTGTGGATTTATTTTGTATTCTGCTACTTTGATAAAGTTATTCCAAGTATTTTTAGTTGATTTTCTAGGATTCTGTAAGTATACCATCATATCATCTGCAGATTGCTGAAGTTTTGTTTTCTCCTTGTCAAATCTATGTCCATTTTTTTTATCTTTTATTGTTTAGCATATCTAATAGAATATTGGATACTATTGGTGGTTATGGGCATTCTTGCTTCATCCATGATCTTAGAAATGTTGCCTGTTTATCCCTATTGCATATAATGCTTGCTTATCATTTTAAGGAAAACTCCATCGATTCCTCTGCTTCCTAGTGTTTTAATAGGAATGTGTACTGTACTTTGTCAAAGGTTTATTTAGTATCTATTGAGATAAACATAAGATTTCTATTAATTTTTCTATTGATATGATCAATTATGTTGATTTTTTTTCCTGATATTGAACCATCCCTGCATACCTGGAATAAATCTTACTTAATCATAGTGTATTGTCCTAGTATTAACTTGCTGTTATCTCTTCACCAAAATTTTATTTAAAAATTTCCATCAACAATCTTTAATGATAATGACCTTTAATTTTCTTTGTTTTCTCTTCTTGATTTAGGTATCAGCACCATGTTGGTATCATAAAAGAAGTTGGGCAGAACTTTTTCTTCACCTATTTTTTTCATATAGTTTATATGAATTGGAATTGAGTATTCTTTAGCTATTTTTGTGTTTACTTGTAAGTTCATCTGTCCCTGGAGATATTTTCCTAGAGAATTTATTTATGACTTCTTCAATTTATTTTTCTGAAATGGGGATATTAAAATACTTTATTTCCTCTTCTGTTAATCTTGAAATTTTTTTGCAGATATTCATCTATTTCACTTATGCTGACAGATTTATTTATATACAAAATAACCCCAACTGTTACTTTAATATCTTCCTCATTGGGGCAGCTAGGTGGTGCAGTGGATAAAGCACCGGCCCTGGAGTCAGGAGTACCTGGATTCAAATCTGGTCTCAGACACTTAATAATTACCTAGCTGTGTGGCCTTGGGCAAGCCACTTAACCCCATTTACCTTGCAAATACCTAAAAAAAAAATTCTCCTCATTGCTGGTGAGTTCATTCTTTTGATTTTTGATACTGGTAATTTGGTATTCTTCATTCTTTTTTTTAAAAAATCATATTAAGCAGAAGTTTATTTAAATTTTTGCATAAAACAAACTATAAGTTTTATTTATTAGTTCCTTAAATAAGAACTCCAAGGAATATTATAGTCAATTTTCAGAATTTTTTTTTCGGTTTTGCAAGGCAATGGGGTTAACTGACTTGCCCGAGGCCACAAAGCTAGGAAATTATTAAGGTCTGAGGCCAGATTAGAATTCAGGTACTCCTGACTCCAGAGCTGGTGCTCGATTCACTGAGCCACCTAGCTGCCCCTATTTTCAGAATTCTTAGCTAAAGCAGAAAATTCTACAATCATCCAAAAAGAAGCAATTTAATTGCCAGGGAGCCAGAATCAGGAGTTTGTAAGATTCATTACATTCAACATTAAGGGATCAGAAAACCTGGAATATGATTTTTTGAGGGCAAAGTAGATTGTATTACAATGCTACAAAATTCAGTATGTTCTTTGAAGTAAAAAGATGAATTTTCATTGAAATACAGGACTTTCAAGCTTAGCTGATAAAAAAGACCACACCTGAACAGAAAATTTTTTCCTTAAATACAAGATTCATGGGAAAAAGACAAATGGAAAGGTGAAAAAATATTAGTCTAGGTTATCACTACATGAAAAGACAATACTTAGTACTCTTGAGAATTATACTTCAATTAGGATACATGATAGAAACATACTTAAATAGAGAGGTGGGTGCAAATTAATAATGAATTTTATAATACTTCAGCAAATAAATGTTGTATATCTATTGGGACAGTTGGAGGGGGTGTACATAAATGAATTATGACGTAATTTTGCTTTATACAATACTAAAGTATAGAAGATTTTATTGGAAAAAGAAGCCTTCTGGGGGCGGCTAGGTGGCGTAGTGGATAAAACACCAGCCCTGGAGTCAGGAGTACCTGGGTTCAAATCCAGTCTCAGACACTTAATAATTACCTAGCTGTGTGGCCTTGGGCAAGCCACTTAACCCCATTTGCCTTGCAAAAAAAAAACTAAAAAAAAAAAGAAAAGAAGCCTTGAGTACAAAATGACTGCAATATTGAGAATTGTATTTCTATCAGGACAAATTAAAGGAGTATACCCTGACAGAGCTTGTGGGTGCAAGCCAAATATAAAACAATTAATAAATGAAAGGGAAAATTATAATGGGAAAAGAAAAGACATTAGTGACACAAAGGATCTTTTATAGTAGAGGAAAAGAAAGGAGGGTGTTAACACTGAGTAATTCTTACTCTAATCAGATCTAGCTCAAAGTTGGAATAAGATATATTTGTCCTACCATACAGAGAAGCAGGAGGGGGGAATGGGAAGGAAAAGGAAACAAGGGACTAATAAAAGGGAGGGGAAAAGTAAAGGTAAGCATAAAGTTAAAGTTAGAAAAAAAAACAAAATGGCAAAGGCTGAAGTAAAGACAAGATGGCTAATAGAAGGGAGGACTAATTGAGAGGTAGTCAGATCAAAACATTGATGAGGTGGGGTGATAAGGGAAAAGGAAAGAGAAAATTACAAATAAGGTGAAGACAAAAGCAAACATGATTGTAAATATGAATGGGATTAGCTCTCATATAAAATGGGAGTGGAGAGAAGATAGGATTAAGTACCAGAATTCTGAAGTATTTGATTTACAGGGAGGACATTTGAAGCAGAAATATACCCAGGGACAAGGGAAAAGGTTAGAACAGAATGCATTATACTTCACCTGAATTAAAAAAAAATAAGCAGGGTTAGCAATCTTTATCTCAGGTAAAGAAAAAGTAAAAATAGATCTCATTAAAAGGAAAAACACATCTTAAAAAAGTACCATAGTCAATGAAGAAATATCAATATTAAATATATATGTATATATATATATATATATATATATATATATATATATATATACCAAGTTCTATAACATCCAAATTCTTAGAAGAGCAGCTACATGAATTATAGAGACACAGACAGCAAAACTATAATAGTAGGGGACTTAAAGCTCACTTTTTCAGAATTAGATAAAGCTAACATCAAAGAAACAAGAAGTGTGTTCAAAAGGTGAATTGAATTTTTAAAAAGATACATATTATATACCTTTGGAGAAAAATTGAATGAGGATTAAAAATGACATACAGTTTCTTCTTTGTGGAAAATAACACCTATATAAAAATGGACCACTTATTAAGGCATTAAAAATCTCACAATCAAATGCTGAAAAGCATTGATAGTAATGACACTTTTCAGGTAATGCAGCAATAAAAATTGCTTGGAAACTAAGTAATCTAATGTTAAAGAATTAGTGGATCAAACAACAAATCCTAGAAATAATAAGTAATTTCATCCAAGAAAAGGATAATGTTGAGACATCATAACAAAACTTATAGGATGCAATCAAAATATCTATTTTCAAGGAATTAAGTCTATCATGTAAACCACCATGGACAAACAAAAATATCCAGCATGAAATGAATAGAGTAACACAGGGAAGAGCCCAAGATTAAATAGAAGAGGGAAAGGCTTCTTTTAGAAGACAGAATTTTGAGAAACTCTGAAATATAGATGAGATGAAAGAAAATTCCAAGTATGTTACATAACTAGTGAAATACCTAAAGGAGATTTCTAACTGTTAAGGTGATTGAACAAACAGTAAATTATTGAAATTCTCCCATATTCACATCCAAATATAGATCCTCAAATGAAATTCTAGAACAGCAAAAACAGAAAAAAGAATGCATTAAAAAACCTTTTAACTGTGGAAAAATCTGTCTCATCATAAGAGACATATTATGGAAAATGCTTTCCATATCTAGAGAAAATACTATTAAGTCCAAATGTATAGCAAAGCATACTATATTCACTTTTTAAAAGGTTTATGTTGGTTCTCTCTCTCATTGTCATTTCCCTCTGTACTTCTAATTCTTCTTTCACAACATGCCTAATACGGAAATATGTTAAACATGATTGAACATATACAATTTATATCATATTGCTTAAAGCTATCCAAAAGGAAGAGGTAAGGCAGTGTGGTTAAAAAAAATGTGGAAATGAAAAGTTCGCAGAGTGATGCATATTGAAAACTATCTTTGCATGTAATTGGAAAAAATAGAAAAGTGTGGTGAACTCTTAAAAAAAGAAAAAGAAACATCTTGTCCCTCTTGGGTAAAATGGGAGTACAGTCCAGAACAAGAAGCATTCCAGCAAGTTAGTGTCAACCCACACCTTAAAATTACAGTGGAAGACAATGAGTTCCAATGTGGTGGAGGCTAATACAAAAACCAGAAATTACAGAAACCTCAGCATAACCAAGGAAACTGATTCTCAGTTCCAAGAACCAGCTCTTAGTTCAGCACAGCCCCTATTAAATATCTACCTTCCAGCTTCCAGATGTTGAGCTGCTTTAACAAAGTTTAGAAAAAGGCAGCAACCAGAGGTCAAACTGCCCACTGGCCTCAGTACATAACAGAAAGCAACAGTAGGACCATTGCTTAGCACCTGGTAAGGCTTCTACAGCCTCCAACAACAGTAGTCACCTTTGCACTCCCTCATAGCAGCCCTAGACTAAAGGGCTCCCTCTGAGCCTCCGAGCACCATCAGTGCAGCATCAAGTAAATAGCTCTGGCCTAGAGTCACTGTCTCAAAAAGCCTGAAACAGTTCCTCTTCCACCCTGGGAGCAGAGCTTAAATTTAAAAGAAAAGGAAAAGGTCAAAGGGAAAAAAGCAGGTTACTATGGTGACAGGAAAGCCTAGGACATAAACTCAGTAAAGGATAAAATTGTCAAAACTCTTCTAGGCAAAATGAAAAGAAAAACTTTTAAGTTGTCTCAAGCCCAGAAAGAACTTATGGAAGTACTCAAAAATGATCCTAAAAATCCTATGGAAGAGGTGGAGAAAAAGTTGGGGGGAAAAAATGAGAGTGATATAAATAAATAGTTAATAGCATGGGGAAAGAAATCAATTGCTTAAATAATAAAATTGACCAAATAAAAAAGAAAATACAAAGTCCACAGAAGAAAAACAATTACCAAAAATTAGTAATTTTGAAAAATGGAAAAGGAATTTCAAAAGCCAACTGGAGAAAAAAAGATCTAAAATTGAGAATTGAGAAAGTAGAACCTAAAGACTCTATAAGACAGCAAAACACATTCAAACAAATGCAAAAGAATAAAAAAGCAGAAGAAATTGCAAAATATTTCATAGTAATAAGCCATTGACTAAACAGAGAAAGAAAATTAAAGGCTAATTTCCCTAATGAATATTGATGAAAAAATTTTAAATAAAATATTAGCAAAGAGATTACAGAGAGTTATCATTGAGGCATTGCACTGTGATTAAGTAGAATTTATGCCAGAAATGCAAGGCTGGTAAAATGTTAAGAAAACTATCAGCATAACTTGACTATATTGATAACAAAACTAGCAGAAATCGTATGATTATCTGCTGAAGCAGCTTGCTACAAAATAAAGCCTTTGTTCCTATTAAAAATACTACAGAGCAAAGGAATACATGGAGCTTTCTGTAAAATGATAAGCAGCATCTATCAAAAAACACCAGCAAGCATTATATGTAGAAATATTCCTAACAAGATCAGGGATGAAACAAGGATGCTCATTATCACCATTATTATTCAACATTGTAGTGGAAATGTTAGCATTAGCAATATGAGAAGAAAAAGGATTTGAAGGAATTGGAATAGGCATAGGCAAAGAGGAATCAAAACTCACTCAATGAAGATGATATGATGCAGATTAGTCTTGAAAATCAACTTGGGGCAGCTAGGTGTATCAATGGATAGAGTCCTGGAGTCAGGAGGACCTGAGTTCAAATATAGTCTCAGATACTTGATATTTGCTACCTTTGGACAAGTCATTTAATTCCATTGTCTAGCAAAAACAAGAGAGAGAGAGAGAGAGAGAGAGAGAGAGAGAGAATCAACTAAAAAGCTACTTGAATCAATTAACAACTTTAGCAGTTTCAGGACATAAAATAAATTCACGTAAATGATCAGCATTTCTATGCATTATCAACAAAGCACAGCAGCAAGAGAGTTAGAAAGAAAAACTCCATTTAAAGGAATTATAGGGGCAGAGTCAAGATGACTGAGAGAAGCCAGAAGCTTTCTTAAGCTCGAACATATTTCCTTTAGAAATAATATTAATCAAGCCTTCAGAGTAGCTCTGGAGTGATTGATCACAGAAAAGAGCAGAGTTGAGCATTTTCCAGCAAGGCCTACCTCAGGTGGAGTGGGAGTATCACAGTGGTCAACAAAATGGTATGGTGGGAATGAGCTGGAGGTTCTCAGTCACAGAAGAGATCTGGAGAGAAGACCCCTGGAGCCCTGGCTCAGTAGACCAACTATACAACTGATTAGCTACAAAGACTCCAAGGCAAAGACTCCCAGACTCCCTTTTCAGATAGCATGACTGGAATGAATGTCCCATTCAAGAGAGTAAGCCACTGACATTCCCAATCCAGAAGGGCACAGGATGAGCAAGCTGCTGGCATTCTTATAACTGATAGCCCAGCCCCAAAAATAAGCCTCTAGGTCTTCCAGTGCAGAAATTCTCTGAACTGGACCCATCCTCCTACTCAAGAAGTTGAGGGTGGCATTCAAATTAATCTCAGAATGAGTAAGCAAAGTCAGAGAAAGGCTGGGAATATAGAAACTTACCTTGGAAACAAGGAAGGGCAAAACAATTTCAGGAGGATGGCAGAAAAAGTATGTGTAAAGCAACAGAGGAGACTATAAATAGGTCTCCAACCCAAAAAAGACTCCTTAGAAAAGCTCAAAAAAGATTTTTAAAATATCAAATAGAAAAATTGTGAAGGACATACAAAAGAAATTCATCTTGCAAAAGGAAGCCCAAAAATTGACTGAAGAAAATAAATACTTTAAAAACACAATTGAGCAAATGCAAAAACTAATAGGAAAAGATGATAGCTCCTTTTAAAATCAAATTGACCAGATGGAAATGGAGATTCAAAAGCTAACTGAAGAAAATAATTCTTTGAATAATAAACTGGGACAAATAGTAACTAATGACTTTATGAAGCATAGAGTCGAGTAAAATTTTTTTAAAAATTAAAAAATTTAAAAAATGTAAAATATCTCATTGGCAAAACAACTAATAGAAAAAAACATCCAGGAGAGATAATTTCTGAAATATTTGTACTATCTGAAAGCCATGGTCTAAAAAAAGAGCTTGAATAAATCTTTCAATAAATCATAAAGGAAAATTTCCCTTATATCTTATAACCAGGGGTCAAAATACTTGTTAAAAGAATCCACCAATCACTTCATGAAAAGGTTCTCAAAAGAAAAAAGGCAGATAATAATACTACATACCAAAACTTATGGGATACACTCAAAGCAGTCAGGTGATATATTATATCTTTAAATGCTTACATGAATAAATTAGAGAAAGACAAAAATCATTGAACAGAATATGTAACTAAAAAAATAGAGAAAGAACAAATTAAAAGCCCCAGTTAAATACCAAATTAGAAATTCTAAAAATTAAAGGAGAAATTAATAAAATCAAAAGCAAGAATACTATTGAACTAATAAAATGAAGTGCTGGTTTTATGACAAAAAAAATAAAATTGATAAAACTCTGGTCAATTTGATTTAAAAATAGAAGGAAGAAAACCAAATTGCTAGTATCACAAATAAAAAAGTGAACTCAAAATCAATGAGGATGAGGTTAAAGTAATAATTCAAAATTATTTTGCCCAGCTCTATGCCAATAAATTTGACAATTTAAGTGAAATCATTGAATATGTACAAAAATATAATGATCAAAGACAATTCTGGAGGACTTAGGAGAGGAAATACCATCCATATCCTGAGAAAAACCTAGAGTCTGAATGCAGACCAAAACTTACTATTTTCAGTTTTTTCAATTTATTTTATGCTTTGTGGTTTTTTCCCTCTCATGGATTGCTTTCCTCTTGTTCTCATTCTTATTTCCCAACATGACTAATATGGAAATGTGTTTAACATAGTTATAAATGTGTAATGTATGTTAGATTATTCACTGTTATAGGTAGAGGAAGGATAGGAAGGAAGGGAGAAAATTTGTAACTTACAACTTTGAAGAAAAATGAATGATGAAAACTATCTTTGCATGTTCTTGGAATAAGAAAGAAAGAAAGAAAGAAAGAAAGAAAGAAAGAAAGAAAGAAAGAAAGAAAGAAAGAAAGGAAGGAAGGAAGGAAGGAAGGAAGGAAGGAAGGAAGGAAGGAAGGAAGGAAGGAAGGAAGGAAGGAAGGAAGAAAGAAATTTTAAAAATACAATAAAATAATTAAAGAAAAATGACTGACCTAGAAAATAGTCTTGTCGTAATTAAAATAGTGACTCAAGCTATTTCAAGAAATTATCAAGGAAAACTGTCCTGATATCCTGGAACCAGAGAGAAAATATCACTTTGAAAGAATTCTTGGATTATCTCCCAAATGAGATTCCAAAATAAAAAAAAACTCCAAGGAACATTATAGTCTAATTACAAAAACTCTCAGGCTAAGGATAAAATTCTGTATATGGCCAAATAGAATGAATTCAAATATCAGCGAACCACAATCAAGATTTTTCAGAATACAATAGATAAAACATTAAAGGATCAGAGGTCATGCAGCATAATAATCTTGAAAACAAAGGAACTATGACTGCAAACAAAAATCCCCTAACTCCCAAAACAAATGAAATGGAAGGCTTTCAAGTTTTCATAAGGAAAAAACCTTAATTAAATAAAAAATTTTTAACTCCAATATCAAAATCCCAAGAGAAGATTCAAGTGGTAGAAATTCAATGAAGCATGATTGTTTAAATCTCCACAAGGGAAGATGACACTTACAATTCATAAAATGTGTCCTACAAATTGTATAGCTTGAAGGAATATATAAACTGAAGGTACTGATATAAGGTGAATTTGAGATAATCACAAAAAAAATAAGAGAAATATAATGAGTGCTAAAGGAAATGGGAAGTAGAATGGGATAAATTATTTCACATGAAGAGTCATGAAGGAGTCTATTGTCACATGAAGGACCTATTACATTGAAGGGGGAGATGGGAGGGTGAATAATGGGAATCACTTGAAACTTACTCTCAACAATATTGTTTATATGAGGGGATATTACTTGAATTTAGTTGAATATGGAAATCAATCTCACTGAACAGGAAAGTAAGAAGGGAAGAGATTTAAAATGGAGGGAATGTACAACTAACAGAAGAAAGGGACTGATCTGTCAAGGAAGGAATGCATGAAAGGAGTGAGAGGGAAAAAAAGGAGGAAAAATATTATGTATGTAAATATACAATTAGTAATAATAACTGTCAATGTGAATGGAATGAAATCAACAAAAAAAAAAGAAATGGATAGCAGAGTGGTTAAAAAATAAGAATTGTGGTTAAAAAAATAAGAATTGTATGATACATTATGTAAAAGTAATACATTTGAGGGGTGGCTAGGTGGCACAGTGGATAGAGCACCTGCCCAGGAGTCAGGAGTACCTGAGTTCAAATCCAGCCTCAGACCCTTAATAATTACCTATCTGTGTAGTCTTGGACAAGCCACTTAACCCCATTGCCTTGCAAAAAAAAAAAAACCTTAAAAAAAAGTAATTCATTTGAAGCAGAAACACACACACAGAGTAAAGGTGAGGTACTAGAGCAGAATCTAGTGTGCTTCATCTGAAGTAAAAAATAAAAATCAGGAGTAGCAATTCTGATCTCAGACAAAACAAAAGCAAAAAGAGATCTAACTAAAAGAGAAAATGAAGGAAACTACATCTCAATATAAGGAACCATAGACAATGAAGTAATATCAATATTAAGCATATATTTACCAAGTGGTATAACATTCAAACCCTTAAAGGAGAAAGTAAGTGAATTTAGATTCATGGTAAAACAAGTTAGATAACTTTATAATATGTTAAATAAATAAGTTTGATTATATTTATTTAAAAGGTTTAGAACAAACCAAACAAATGCAACCATGTAGAAAGTAGCAGAAAGCTGGGAAAGTTTTCTTTTATTGTTTTTTGAACTTTACAATTTTTCCCCCAATCTCATTTCCCTCCCCTGCCACATAGCAGGCAGTCTGATAGTTTTTACATTGTTTCCATGCTATACATTGATCAAAATTGAATGTGTTGAGAGAGAAATAATAGCCTTAAAGAAAAAGTAAAATACAAGAGATAGTAAAAATCCATAATAAAATAACTTTTTAAAAATTAAACATAATATTCTTTTGTCTTCGTTTAAACTCTACAATTCTTTCTTTGGATACAGATGATATTATCCAACTCAGATACCCTAAATTGTCTCTGATTGTTGCACTGATGAAATGTGAAAATCCATTAAAGTTGATTATCATCCCCAGGTTGCTGAGAAAGTTTTAATAGCAAAGCTCCCTGATAAAGACCACATTTCACAAATATATAGAGAACTGAGTCAACTGATAAATGGTCAAAGGATATGAACAGGCAAGCTTTCAGATGAAGATAACAAAGCTCTGTATAGGCATTTGAAGAAGTAGTCTAAATCACTTTTATTTTGTTTGTTTGTTTTAATTAATTTATTTTGAATTTTATAATTTTTCCCCTAATCTCACTTCCCTACCCCACTCCCCACAGAAAGAAGTCTGTTAGTCTTTACATTGTTTCCATGGTATGCATTGTTCTAAGTTGAATGTGATGAGAGAGAAATCATATCCTTAAGGAAGAAACAAAGTATAAGAGATAGTAAAATTACATATGGTAATGGTTTATTTTAATTAAAGGTAATAGTCTTTAATCTTCGTTCAAACTCCACAATTCTGTCTTTTTTCTTTTTTTTCTTTTTTTTTCTTTTTTTATTCTCATTTTGTACAATTTTTTTTACACTAATAGAATATTCTTGTTTAAGAGTAAACAAAATACCCCTCCCCCCAGCCCTGGAGGCACCACCTGAGCACACATCCAGCACCCTAGACCCAACAATCACCCAGCCTTGTGACATGCAAGCCACCCGATCCTCACTGCCCTGCAAAAACCAAAAAGAAGAAAAAACAAAAGACCCAAAATAAAATAAAATAGTAATAATAGTAGGGGTGGCTAGGTGGCGGACAGAGCATTGGCCCTTGAGCCAGGAGCACCCAGGTCCAAATCCAGCCTCAGACAACCACTGATCACCCTGCTATGCGTCTCCAGACAGGCCACCCAGCCCCATTTGCCCTGCACCCTCCCCCAAATAATAATAATAATAAATGTGCTTCAGTATTTGTTCCAAAACCAACAACTCTGTCATGGGTGGATCACTTCCATATTTTTCCAATGTTGCCATTGCTGATCGCAACTCCCTCCTTTCTTATTTCTCCACTACCATGTACTATATTTTCTCTCTCCTTTCACTCCAACTCTGCTGTAGAGTAGCTGAGTGGCACAGCAGACAGATCCCTGGTCCTGGGGCCAAGAGGCCCTGAGCCCCCATACCACCCCTTAGGCCTAGCGTCCACCTGGCCCTATGGTCCTGGACAGACCTTCCAATCCCAGCCCCTTGCAAGAAGTAAAAAAGAAAATGTGTTATATCTGACCACTCTCCCCCCATGGTCCATCCTCCCCTACTTTATTCACATCCCCACCCCCTTCCCCCTGCTCCCCGCTCCAGATGTCTATACTCCATTGAGCATATATGCTGTTTCCTCTCCTAGCCATCTCTGATGAGAGCAAAGGTTCCCTCATTCCCCCTTGCCTCCCCCCTTCCATATCATTGCAATAGCTTATTGTAATAAAGAAAAATCTTATTATATGAAATATCTTGGCCTATTCCCCCTCTCCTTTTTCTTTCTCCCATTACATTTCCCCTTTTTTCTATTGACTCCATTTTTACACCATATTTTATCTTCGAATTCAGCTTTCTCCTGTGCTTCAACTATAAAAGCTCCCTCTACCTGCTCTATTACCTGAGAAGGTTCATATGAGTATTATCAGTGTCATTTTTCTATGTAGGAATACATGCAGTTTATCATCAAGTCCCTCATATCTTCACCCTCTCCATTTGACCTAAGCTGGTTTTTAGCATGCTATTTTCTTCAGCATTTCTTTGGATTTCCTTGACTAAGCTGCTGAATTCATTTTCATGTTTTTCCTGAATCTCTCTCATTTCTTTTCCCAGTTTTTCTTCTAACTCCCTCATTTGATTTTCAAAGTCTTTTTTGATCTCTGTCATAGCCTGAGCCCAGTTTCTGTTTTTCTTAGAGTCTTTAGATGCAGGAGCTTGTGCTTCCTCATCTTCAGACTGAGTGTTTTGATCCTTCTTGGACTCATTTGCAAAATATTTCTCAATGGTCTTCCTCTTATTTCTCTGCTTGCTGATTTTCCCAGCCTGGGCCTGGTTGGGGGGGGGGGGGGGCGGCTTCCTGAGCTTTTGGGACACTCCCACAAGGGTCTCAGTGTGTGAGGCTCTGTCCTCCCTCCTGGTCTGTGAATGACCATTTGCACCCCCCTCTGCCATGGGGCTGAGGTGAGGGGGGGCCCTGCTGTTCTACAGGGGGCCTAGACTACTATCAGTATCTGAATGTGGTCAGAACCCCAGCATGCTGTTCCAGAGGCAGAGGATAGAGCTCTGAACTCTTTCTTCACTCCCCTCCCTAGGTTCAATGGACTCATGCCCTGGGGGCTCCTGCTTACCAGCTCTGCTTGCTTCTGTTTCTGGATCTGGTATGCCAAAAGACCATGCTGCTTGCTGTGTGCCCTAAGGGCTGGGCTCCATGTGCTTGCTCTGGCAGAGGTCCCCTGCTGTTCCCCCACTTTGTGCCCGGTGCTCCCCAGAGTGTAGCTCCGGAGACACCCCCGCTGCTGTGAGCTGGGGCTCCCAGTGCCCTGGGGCTGCCTCCAGGAGGTTAAAGTTCTTTTGCACTGGGGGGCCATCCCCTGTCCGCTGCCCCTCCAACCCCAGGGCACAGAGCCTTTCTGATCTTTTCCAGGTTGCCTTGAGTAGGAGAACTGCCTCGTTGGTACCCTTTGTGGGTTCTGTATCTCGAAAGTTTAGTTAGAGTCCTTATTTTATAAGTTTTATCAGAGAGCGCCTAAGACTCAGTCCTTTCATGTCGCCATCTTGGCTCTGCCCCCCTCTAAATCACTTTTAAATAGAGAAATTTAAATTAAAATAACTCTGAGATTCCACATCATGCCTCTGTGGTTAAATATGACCAAAAAGGATAATAATAAATGTTAGAGAGGATGTGGAAAATTGTGAACTACTTCATTGTGAAGAATCACTGGAGCCTGAACAAAGGGCAACAAAACTGTGCATAGCCTTTGATTGAGCAATACCATTACTAAATCTGTATCCCAATGAAATCTTAAAACGTTAAAAGTATCATCATGTGCAAAAATTATTCATAAGGGCTCTTTTGTGGTATGGTATTAGAAACTGAGGAAATGGCTGAAGAAACTAATATGTGAATGCAATAGAGTACTATTGTGCAATAAGAAATGATGAACAGGCAGATTTCAGAAAAAATGGAAAGACATGAAATGATGCAGAATGAAATAAGCAGAATGAGGAACACATTGTACAAAGCATCAGCAGCATTGTATGATGATCAACTATGAATAACTCATCTCCTTTCAGAAGCAAACATGATGATTCAAGACAAATAACTCCAGTCTCATAAAATATAACTATTGGACTCTAAATGAAGATCATATCATACTTTTTTTCACTTTATTTATTGTGTGATTTTTTTCCCCTTTTGATCTGTTTCACCTTTCATAACTGAGGTTAATATGAAATATGTTTTACATATTGATTTGCATAACCTATATCAAATTGCCTACTATGTTAGGAAAAGGGAAGGTGGGGTGGGAGAAAAATTGAAACTCAAAATTTTGTAACAATTAATGTAAAAATTGAGGCAGCTACTAAACTGTGAATAGAGCTATTGGCTCAGCGAATAGAGTACCAGCCCTGGACTCAGGAGAACTAGAGTTCAAATCCGGCCTCAGACATTTTATAATTACTTAGCTGTGTGACCTTGGAGAAGTCACTTAAGCCCATTGACCTGCAAAAGTAAATGTAAAAATATTCTTGATGTGTAATTGAACAAAAGTTCAATTTAAAATTTTTTTTCTAAAATTTCAAGAATTGAGGGAGGGAGATGAAGAATATCAAAAGACCAGTATCACTAAACTATAGAGGACAGAGTTACATATCTTTGCTTATATATAGATAGAGAATGATATTTGATATATCTATAGTTAGATAAATACTGTCTTTTAAAAACACATCGGGTTTTAAATTTCATCCTGGTGGTAACAAGGAATATAAAGATTTAACTCCTTCAATAAGAAGATAGAGTTTTTTTGTGTTTTTTTCAAGTTTTTTTTTTAAGGCAATGGGATTAAGTGGCTTGCCCAAGGCCACACAGCCAGGTAATTATTAAGTGTTTGAGGCCGGATTTAAACTCAGGTACTCCTGACTCCAGGGCTGGTGGTCTATCCATTGTGCTACCTAGCCGCCCCCCGAGAAGATAGAGTTTTGTTATTAAACCTTGATGCACATGCTACACATACAAAAAAAAATGTATAATTGAGAAGAGAATGGACAATTTGCCTATTACTACATAGCAATAATGCCAGAATCTGTTAGATGTTTTGTGAAGAAAATTCACTGCACCCTGTCATTACCCATTAAAGTTCTTTATGAAGAGGTAATAACTGATGGCAATCTGCTTCAGTGGACTCTAAGGAAGAGACACTACCACTTGCCAGCTGTGGAAAATTAAGAGCATATGTCTCAAAAATAGTTTCAAGTGCAGGTGAAGATGAAATAATGTGCTAAAATGATTGATAATTAAAATATTGGGAGAGAATTAAACCTATTAGCACTATCTTCTCTGTCTAAAACTTCAGAATAGATATTTCTAGAATATAAATGCATTATTAAGATTATAGGAAAGTTAGTAACTAGGCTGAGTCTCCCATGAGGTCAGGTTTAGGGATATAAGATTATAGTTCTGATAAAGAGTCTCATTCCCCCATAATGTCACATAGTTCAAATGTAGAATACTGGTCAATAGGTCTCAGAGAGTATTATTTGACTGGTGACCAGACTAACTCAAAATGTTACAGGGATCTTCACATAGCTTGATGATAGTTTTAATGTGTCTTGCATGTATTAAATGTGATTACCAAAGTATATGTCAATAATTGCATTTGGAGTATGCTAAAAAGTGAATTATTCATATTTATTTAAATCTGAATTAATATTATGCATATATTATAGACATAGCTGTTTGTAGCTATGCATATCTTTGATTCTTGTTCTTTTAGAGTATCTGTTTCACTTTTTATAACCCCACTATTTAGAAAAGTACTTGGATCACAATAGGAACCTCAAAAAATACTTGTTCATTGTTTTTCATCTACACTGTTCTTTCTATATATTATATAAAACTACCAAGGTTATTATCACTTTAGTTTATGCATTTATTCTTTGCTAAAATCAATTCAGGCCAATCCAAAAAAAACAGACTTGTAGGTAGAATACAATAGGTGATAAAAATCTCTAAATACAACATTATTTGTGATAAAATTAAAAAGATTAATTTCTAAATTTAGTTCAAGTAAAACATTCTTCCACTTCATATCTGCATTCATCATTTCAATGCTCAATACTTTCCCCTTCTGATATTTACTATTTTGGATTTACTTGGAAAAACCTTTAAAATTTTATGCAATAAAAACTTTATTTTATCTTGTGGAATCATTCCTCTTATTTATTCAATTTGGAATTGTTCATTTAGTAATGGATTTGAAAAAGTATTTTCCTCTGTTTTTTGAAATTAGTTTACGATATATCTTTTCATTTCTGAGGACATGCTTCCATTTGGTACTGAACTTGATATATATAGTGAAGATAATGGTCAAATTCCCAACAGATTATTTTGGACAAACAGTGAGTATATATACTAGCAATTTGGGGTTTTAGGGTTTATGGAACATTATGTTACTGTCTTCCTTTGCTAATGTTTATTGTGTACAGAATCTATTTTACTTTTAAAAAATGCAAAAATGATTCACCATCAGTGGAACCTCATATTATTCTATTTGTAATTTGAAGCTCAAAGTCCATGGTGATAGCTTAGAAGAATTTGTCTATTTTTGGTAAAGATAGTATAATGATCTGACAAATCTTTCTCAAGTATGTCCTTATTCATAAAGCTGAGGAACTGAGACAAGGGTGAAGTGAAAATCACACAGATAGGTGTCTAATCCTACATTTAAACTCAGATCTTCCTAACTCTAGATCCGATGATCTATCCATTGTATCATCTAGCTCCCCAACATTATTCACAATATAATGTAAGGTCCTTGATGACAGATATTTCCATACTTTGGTATTTTATTCCCCATACTATGTACTATAGACACATAGTAATTACTTAATAACTAATTCTTTCTTTTCTCTTTCTTCCTTATACACTTTTCCTTTCCCCCTTCCCTCCCCCAAAATTTTCACTAGCACTCTGGCCACTCTTCCTTCATAATCCTGACCTATGACTAATTACTTAAACTAAATATCATTCTCTACCCTTGTCCCTTTATTCATCAATTTATCTTTCCTTCCTTTCTTCCTTCCTTCCTTTCTACCTTCCTTCCTGTCATTTGCCCCCAAACCCTGGAAAAGAGAGAAAGTTCACCTTACCAAAGTCAAATTGTCGACTTTTACTCTGACCATATCTTTTGTCCATTTCTTTGGGGATATAACTTTTTCAACAATTGCCCCTTACCCAACTTTTAATGCCTGATGCATTAAGCAATGTGCTTAAATCAATCTGAAGTCTGAAAGAGCATGGCAAAGCTCAACCTTCCCCAAAAGAAAAAGATAACATAATAGGAAAGGGGACTAGGTGAAACTAGAAGCTGGAATTAAAGAGACATCCATCCTATAACCACATGTACAATGGCACATTGCCAACATTAATCACCAGTTTCATGGAAAATCATCCAAAATTTCTTTTGCATTTACTCCACAACCAGTGGAAAGATTGCATTCATTCAGCAGAGATGATACATTTGATAGAGACTATATATTTGGCAAAGGTTATTTGAAAGCTACTATGGAATCTAGCCTAGACTGACTACTGCATTTCTAGATAGTTTGACATTATATCCCATATGGGATCCTCCCCCATCCCAAATTATATGTCAATAGTTAAGGGAAGCATCTCTTTTCCAGAAAAAATCTTGCTTCTATATATAAAAATGGAAAAGCACCCATTTGATCTGTTGTTGTGTTCATCGTGTTAATATATTTTTCACAGCTTATTCTAAAACATCTCCCATGGTTTCTGTGCACATCTAATTCTCAACATAGTATATTCTCATAAATGCCTTCTTTGTTCCTATCTCTGACAGTTTCACTCTGAACCACTGATACTTATTTTTGTTTTGACAGAATAAAATTACTCTCTTCCTCAATCTGGGAGACATATACCATAATGACTCTAAAAATCTGTATCTGTTTTTGAATATCTCTTCCACTTTAGTTGTAATTAATAAAGTGTAATATCTTAGATAATTCATAAAAATGCAGATTGGCCATACATGTTTCCTTCCTATAGGTTCCTTTACTTGTATTTCTATAGTTCCAGTGGATAATGTGTGTAGTGTTTTCTCAGTTTTATTTGAGGAACATTTTATCACTACTTTTATTATACTATCTTATTTAATTTTTTTAATTAAACTTATTTTATTCTGAGCAATAAAACAACATATTAAGAGAATACAGGGGATTATGTTTTTGAGTGGATGCAAAGGGTGCCTCAAATTTCATATAACCTAGATTTTTTGTGAGTTAGAAGTGTACCTCCAGGTGCTATGCAGTGGGTAGCATAACCCATAATAGCTTATGATTCCCTCCCCATATGTTTCTCTTTATTAGTCAGGAAAAGGAAAAATAATTCAATTAAATGCCATTCAATGTTTCACCCCTGATCTTATTGGGAATGCCTCTAGCCTATCCCCATTGCATATAATGCTTATTGATGGTTGCAGATAGGTATTGCTTATTATTCTAAGGAACAATCAATTTATTCCTATACTCTAGGGATTTTAGTAGGAATGGGTCTTGTATTTTGTCAAAACCTTTTTCAGTATCTATAGATATAATCACATGATTTCTGATAGGTTTGTTATTGATATAATTAATTATACCAACAGTTTTCCTAACATTGAAATAACCCTGCATTCCTTGGATAAATCCTACTTGGTCATGATGTATTATCCTAGTGATAACTTGTTGGAATCATTTTGCTAAGAGTTTTTTGAGATTTTTGCATCTATATTTATCAGGGAAATAGTTCTATAATTTTCTTTCTCCGTTTTAACTCTTCCTGGTTTAGTATCACCACCATATTGGTGAAATAGAAGATGTTTTTCTTAGTTGAGTTCAATAATGGCTTGCTGAAATTTCTTTTTCTGAGATAGTTGTTATTTTTGTATTTAGAAAAGTTTCAAGATATAAAATAAACCAACAAAAAAATCCTCAACATTTCTATATATGACGAGCAAGATGCAGCAGAAAGAGCTAGAAAGAGAAATCCTATTCAAAGTAACCTCAGATCACATAAAATACCCGAGAGTCTACCTGCCAAGGCAACCTCAAAAACCTTTTGAAAATGATTACAAAACACTTCTCACATAAATAAAGTCAGATTTAAATAACTGGGAAAGTATCAACTGCTCATGGATAGGTTGACCTAATATAATAAAAATGATAATTCCACCAAAATTAAACTACTTGTTTAATGCCCTACCAATCAAAATTCCAAAAATTACTTTAATGAGTTAGAAAAAATTGTAAGTAAATTTGTATGGAAAAATAAAAATTTGAGAATTTCCAGCAATTCAATAAAAAAAAGTACAAAATAAGTTGGGATAGCCCTACCAAATCTAAAATGAAATTATAAAGCATCAGTCATCAAAATTGTCTGCTATTGGCTAAGAAATAGAGTGGTGGATGAGTGAAATAGATTAGGTGCTATAGCAGGAATTGATTATAGAAATGTGTTGTTTGGTAAACTCAAAGAGTCCAGCTATTGGGATAAAAACTGTCTCCTCGATAAAAACTGCTGGGAAAATTGGAAGTTAGTGTGGCAGAAACTTAGATTAGACCAACACCTCATACCCTATACGAAGATAAGATCAAATATGATACAGGATGTAGACATAAAAAACAATATTATAAGCAAACTAGGAGATCAAGGAATAGTTTACATGTCAGACAAATGGTAAGAGAAGCAGTTTATAACCAAGGAAGAGATATAGAGCATCATTAAAAGCACACTAAACAATTCTGATTATATTAAATTAAAAAGCTTTGGCACAGACAAAACCATTGCAACTAAGACTAAAAGAAATGTAGTAAATCGATATTTTCTTTTTTTTTTTAATTTAAGGCAATGGGGTTAAGTGGCTTTCCCAAGGTCACACAGCTAGGTAATTATTAAGTGTCTGAGGCTAGCTTTGAAATCAGGTCCTCCTGACTCCAGGGCTGGTGCTCTATCCACTGCACCACCTAGCTGCCCCAAGATATAGTAAATTGAGAAACAATTTTTACAACTAGTATCTCTGACAAAGTACTCCTTTCTAAAATATACAGAAAATTTAATCAAAGTTCCAAACAAAACAAGCCATTCCCCAATTGAAAAATGGTCGAAGGATATGCAAAGGCAATTTACAGATGAGGAAATCAAAGCAATCTATAGTCATTTGAAAAATTGCTCTAAATCACTACTTATTAGAGAAATGCAAATTAAAGCATCTCTGAGGTACCACCTCCCATCTGTCAGACTGACCAATATGACCAGAAAGACAATGATCAGTTTTGGAAGGGATGTGGGCAATCTGGGACACATGCATTATTGGTGGAGCTTTGAACTCATCCAACCTTTCTGGAGAGCAATTTGGGATTATGCCCAAAGGGCAACAAAAATGTGAATGCCTTTTGATTCAGCAATGCCACTACTGGGCATTGAGTAAAACCATCACTTGTACAAAAATATTCATAGCAGCCCTGTTTGTGATGGCAAAGAACTGGAAATTAAGCAAATGCCCTTCAAATGGTGAATGGCTTAACAAACTGTGGTATGTGAATGTCATGGAACACTATTATTCTATTGGAAACAAAGAGGGATGGGAATTCAGGGAAGCCTGGAGGGATTTGCATGAACTGATGCTGAGCAAGATGAAGAGAACCAGGAAAAAAAATATTATATACCCTAACAACCACATGGGAGTGATGATCAACCTTGATGGATTTACTCATCTCATCAGTGCAACAATCAGAGACAAATTTGGGTTGTCTGCAATGGAGAATACCATCTGTATCCATATAAAGAACAGTGGAGTTTGAACAAAGACCAGACTATTACCTTTAATTTTAAAAAATATTTATCTTATCATGTAATTTTGCTATCTCTTAAACTTTATTTTTCTTCCTTAAGGATATCATTTCTCTCTCATTACATTCAACTTAGATAAATATATACCATGGAAATAATGTAAAGACTAACAGATTGCCTTCTGTGGGGGATGTGGGAAGGGAAGCAAAATTAGGGGGAAAACTGTAAAATTCAAAATAAATGAAATCTTGCTAAAAAAAGAGTGACTTGCCCAAGGTCAGAAAACTAGACAATCATTAAGCAACTGAGGCTGGATTTGATTTCAGGTACTCCGGACTCCAGGCAGGTGCTCTATCCACTGTAGCACCTAACTGCCTCTAAATTCCTTCTATTTTTAAAAATAGTGTATGTAGAATTGCAATTGATTTTTCTTTAAATGCATTGATTTTGCTTTAAATGTTTGATAGACTTCACTTGTAAATCTGAAGCATTTTTCTTTGAGAGTTTATTGATGGTTTCTTCAATTTATTTGAAATAGGATCATTTAAATGTTTCATTTCCTCTTCT